>NC_084507.1:12981622-13206622 GCF_024500385.1 Phyllopteryx taeniolatus | reverse complement strand
GAGAGCTAGGAGGCTAGCAAGTTACAGACAACACGAATATTTTACCAATTGCAAGCACACAAATACATTTACCGGCACGCTCAGTATTCATTTTTTTAAATTTTATAATAATGCCATCCACTCGTTTACATTCAAGGATAACGTGGAGGACAACTCGCACGCACTTCTCGGTAGAAGTCAATGTGCCAGCTACGTCGTGGTGGCCGCCATCACGCAGCCTGCCTGACAGGATCACAGGAAGTGACGTTTCCAGGAACCGCCAATCAGGTCGCATCAGGCTCAACAACAGTAAAATGGAGTGGTCGCTCTTCCTACATGTGCAAAATTCCAATACAAGTCAAGACTCTGTACTGTAGAACAAAAATGATTTGTTTGGATGTCTTGATAAAGCTCTAAGAAGAATATTTTTTTCTCTATTAAAAAAACAAAAGGAGGAGTGACACATTTTTTTCACATTTTAAAACAGTTACTAAATGTCTTAATATCACGTTTGTGGCTTGCTTTCATCAAAATACCCCCAAGTAGTTATGTTAGAAAACTGGCCATCATTTTCTTTCCATTTAGCTGTGCCGGCTTTCTGGCACTTGGATTTAGCAGAGGTCCACCAAAACTGCGTTTTCTCATTGTTTCGCGCAAGGTAGTCCTTGTTCTTTTCCGAAAACATTGTCGGGATATACCCTACCTTTACCACCTAATTTTTGAAATTTTTGATTCAGATATGATTTTCTGTGGTTTTGACATGAAAATATTCCTTGATTTCAGCATCCAAAATCACACATTAATAGGATTCGGAAACGATTGAAAACTGTATGGACGTGATATCATAACTATTCATGTTTTCTGTGAAGTTTGAAGTTTGAAGGTTTTGCTCGCACATTTCCAATGTATTTACATTGATTTCTGGGCAAGTACTTTTGGGTTTATTTGCGACATAATAAGTGTTATAAAATCCTTAATCCTTATCTGATTCATACAAACTAGGGTTCATTTAATTTGTGTTTAAAATCTCTATTCAATATCCTCTTTTTTGACATACGGGTGGTTTGAAATTTTTTGTGACATACCTACTCCAGGCGGCACGGTGACTTGTTAGCCCATTTGCCTCACAGTTCTAAGGGCCCGGGTTCAAATCCGGCCTTCCCTGTGTGGAATTTGCATGTTCTCCCTGTGCCTGTGTGGGTTTTCTCCGGGTACTCTGGTTTCCTCCCACATCCCAAAAACATGCATGGTAGGTTAATTGAAGACTCTAAATTACCCAGAGGTGTGAATGTGTGTGCAAATGTTTTTTGTCTATATGTGCCTTGCGAATGGTTGGCGATCAGTTCAGGGTGTACCCTGCCTCTCGCCCAGAGTTAGCTGGGATAGGCTCCAGCATTTCCGCGACCCCAGTGAGAAGAAGCGGTACGGAAAATGAATGGATACCTAGCCCAAGGATCAAGAATTATAGATACTGTATATTTGTACAGCATATTTCTTGCCATGGTGAAATTGGTTCGTTTTAATGGTTACTCTGTTTCTTGCCAAATACAATTCTCTGACCGCACTCCCACCCCACCAACAACTTCACAAAGTCGTCAAGTTTCAAATTTCTTACCGTAATTGAAGCCACCAATTGCTAATTTAAACATACCCCCAACACACACACACACACGGTGTGTGCACTTGTGGGACCATATTATCTCAGTTGTTTATTGTTACTTCCCCTCTCTATTTTTTTTCACTTGAGTTTTACAGGTTACAGATTAACTAATAGTGAAATGTCTTTTAATGTTTTATCTTGGTCTCATTTTTCAATATCACAAAAACCTGACGTGTCACCTCCTTTGTTAAAAGTTGTATTATTTACTGTGTTGATTGTGTTAAAAAAAATACATATATACATACTACTGTTCCTAATTGTATGAATAATTTTGGCAATACTCTTTTTTGGCTTGAGCACCTGCACCCAAGAATGTCTGTGCACGTGCCTGATACTGCACATAATCAACTCCTCATGTTTCAAAAAGAAACTACTCGCTGACTTCTTTGGCTTTCTTTCCAAATTCTTATGTTTTTACGAGCCATAATATGTCTGTCTTTCCTTGTTAATTGCTGCCTTTTCTCTTTAATTTGCCTGTGGTGAAATCTATAACACAGCATGCTCCAACATTGCTTTTATGCTTGTAGGCAGCTTGTAAACCATGAAGTAAAAATGTTGGGAAACTTGTTTGCATCCTTTTTGGGGGCTTTCATTGATATAAAAAACAACTCGTTAATCACTTGGAAGCTCTTACAGTATATACAGTTGATATAAGACATCTGCTGTACACGCAGTTAAAATGCCAGGTTTTTGTGAATAGAAAAAAACAACAACAAAAATTCACCATTAATTTATATAACCTGTGCAATTCAATTGAAGAATTTACCTTTTCAAGAAGGGGAGGAAAAATAAACAACTGAGATAATGTGGGTGCACAAGTGTCCACGCACGCTTATAACTGGGGATGAGGCTGTGTTCTGAATTAACTAATTACATTGTAATTCATGTTAAATGGGGTCAGCACACACCTGCCACCATTTAAAGTGCCTCTGTTTAACCCCAAATAAATTTCAGTCATTCTAGTAGGCTTTTACTGACATTTTTTTCTTTCCAGTAGAACCCTGAAGATGTTGTGCTAACACTGACTGTTATTTAGAAGTGTTCATAATTCCCTCCACCTTGACTAAGGTCCCAGTTCCAGCTGAATAAAACCAGTCCCAAAGCATGATGCTGCCACCACCATGCGTCACTGTAGGTATGATGTTCTTTTGCTGATGAGCGGTGTTGTGTTTGCGCCAACCATACTTTTTGGAAAGATGGCCAAAATGTTCTACCTAGGTTTTATTTAAAATTTTGAAAAAACACACTTGAAATGTGCCAAATATATGTCGGCTGAAACCAAGGTTTAACTTTTTGGTCATAATTCCAACAGGTATGTTTGGATCAAAAACACAACACTGCTCATCACAGCTTTGGGGTTACTTTTCTACAGCATTAGTGAAGGTGAGAGAATTATGAACATTTACAAATACCAGTCAGTGTTAGCACAAAAACTTCAGTCTTCTGCTAGAAAGCAAAAAATCTTGTGAAAAGCCTACTCGAATATCTTAACTGTATTTGGTGTTAATCAGAGGCACTTTAAACAGTTGTGTGCTGAATCCCATTTAACTTAAGTTTCAATGTGATTGGTAAATTCCGTACAGTCACATCCCCAGTTGTGAAGGTGTGCCCATTTGTTCAATTACATTATCTCAGTAGTTGATTTTTACTTCCCTCTCAAAAAAACTTTTTCTCAATTGTGTGTGTACAGGTTGTAGGTCACATTCATGGTCGAAAACATTTTGAAAGGATTTCTTGGTCTCATTTTTTCATATCACAAAAATGAGGCATTTGAATACGGGTGTGTAGACTTTTTATATCCACTAGAGTGCCTTACATGGTTAAAGCTGTATACATGTGTACAAATCTGTTTTAAAAGGTTACATTCCATAAGTAATGTAGACACTGTTGTTTGCTGAATGTTTTGGTGTCAGTGCACTGTAATTGAAAGAGTAGCAAGCACAAAAGGTGGGAGTCGATGGATGAAGATAAAGCATAAAAAAGCAAATGTTGCTCCAGGGCCTCCTGAATCGTTAGTTAATCCTCTATGCAAAGCTTGATTACCAACCTGGCCAAGAAAGGAAAACTGCCCCAGATACCAGAGCCCCGAGTCGGCATATTTTGCAGTCATCAAATTAATACATATCTTCCCACAAGAGCACAATATCACCATCAGTGATAACAATTGAGCAATAATGTCCTGCATTGTCTGCTGGGGGATTGGGGAGGCTTTCGGCTCTGATTACTTACTTTTATGATTATAAACAATAATTGTATCGCATTACTCAGAATGAGATGGGCCTTATTGATCCCCGAAGCCAAATTGGTGCATGCTGTAGCACTAGTTAAACTGATGATTTGGGTTTTGCTTAACCGTTGGGCCTCTTCAATTTAAAATTTGACCACAATATTAATGAAAATATGACTCCAAATGGCACAAAAGTCGGAACGGTCGTCACGCGTGTGACCTTGGCATACTGTACCTCACTACACCTCAGTTCAGTGAGTAAAGGGAAAGGTTTGACTTTTTACTGCGACACAAACTCGGACCAGCCTCAACATTACACATTAAAGTTTAGACTGAGCGTCTCATTATTTAGAATATTAACAGTGGTTAACTTATTCTACATGTGTGCAGCAGTCAAGAATGTTAAAAATGTTACTTTCAAATGCGTCTGTACAGTAAATAAAGGTTTTATGACATCAACAGACCTTGGAACAGATTATCTATTTAGGACATCTTGACTGTAAAACGTGCTAACCACAAGACTGTGTTTATCTGTATATTTTATTTCTAAAATTTATTAGTCACATTCAAGACTTAGTTCCTGGAGATACCCCACACATGCACAGGGAGAACATGCAAATTTCACACAGGAAGGCCTGAGCCAAGATTCAAACCCATAACCTCAGAACTGTGAGGGAGTTTACCAATAGCTTTATTACTAAAATTAATGATTCAACATATTGAGGTGGGAAAAAATATGGAATCATCAACTGCTCTCCCATTAATGTCAACATTTCCACAATAAAATCACTCTAGTAGTCAAACTTTGTGTCACATCGTCGCCGTTTTAATCTAACACAGGGGTCAGCAAAATATAAGGGAGCGTCAATTAATAGCGTATTTTCGCTATTCGCAGTTGGGATTGGTCCCCATCCCATCCCTCGCAAATAGTAGGGTTCACCGTAATGTAAACCAAGGGGCTATATTTTGAAAAATGCAGTTTGTTACCGTACAGGTGTGAAGAATACAATTTATGTGCAGTAAATGCAGATACGTATGCGTATATGGTTTGCCCCTTTTAATCTCTTTTAACTTAAATTTTCTACCTGTCAATGGTACTTCAGATGGAAATTAGCTATGAAGTCGTAATCTGGTATAAAGCATGTCTGCTCTCGATTTAGTTTTGTTTGTACCTGGTCCCCGATAAATAAATGAATAAGCTAAACTAATTGTCACACTTCACATCTATCTAATTTCTATACCGCTTTCTATACTGTGTACACTCTGGATTGGATGCCAGCCAAACACAGGACACATATAGACAAACAAGCATTCAGAAAAATTTAGAGTCCTCAGTTAACCTAACATGCAGGTTTTGGAATGTGTGAGGAAACTGGAGTACCTGGAGAAAACCAACGCAAGCACAGGGAGAACGTGCAAACTCCACACAGGAAGGCCACAGCCCGGATACGACCCCATGACTTCTGAACTGTGAGGCAGTCGTGCTGACCGGTCGACCACCGAGCTGCCCACATTAAGAGTAGAATTATATTGTCTCTGTCACAGAAACAATGAAAATCAGTAATTCACATTAACAGGTATTAATAGGGTATATGCCTCCACATTCAACAAAACCGGTTGAAGAGCTTTGGAGATGCAACGCTCTAACCAGTCGCCCACCGTGCCGCCCAACAATATACAGTATATGTATAAATAAATGATCCACATGCACTTAGCTTTTGAAGACACCAGTCATAAAGAAAACTAAATTTTAGCAAGCTCAGGTCCAAACCATCATGTCATCAGCCCCTAGTTATGCTCATTATTGCAACATACACAGCACGTCGGAGTCCGCTAACCTGTTTTCCGGGTAGGTCATGTGGTTGTTCCGCATAAAGTCGATTATAATCATAAGAAGATAAAAAAATATTAGTGAAATAAAAAAAAATATATGCATATATTTTATATGTATTTCATTACATATGTGGTTAATTAATATAAAGAAATAAATTATAAGTAAGTCAAAGAGAAATGATTGTTTTATTTTGCTAAATAATTTAATTAAATAAATGATAAATTATATAATTTTAAAATGAGAATGAATTTTTAAAGATCTTAAAATATTAAAATAAAGATCTTACATACACATTTTCACTTCTTTTTTTATGACCGGGCCCATCTGCCTAAAAATCAAACGATGCGCTTGAGCTCAGTGGCTTGCCCACCCCTGATCTAACGTTTTAATAACAAACCCCCCGCCCTGTCGTCTCTTATTAAGGGCTTATGTAAGAGTTTC
This sequence comes from Phyllopteryx taeniolatus, assembly GCF_024500385.1. Taxonomy (NCBI): domain Eukaryota; kingdom Metazoa; phylum Chordata; class Actinopteri; order Syngnathiformes; family Syngnathidae; genus Phyllopteryx; species Phyllopteryx taeniolatus. Next base: position 13,200,481 of record NC_084507.1, on the reverse strand, counting down.
CTCAACCCCCCGCACACACACATACAAGGTAGTGGCGCGTTCATGGCCCGTGGGGCACAACGCGACTCATTCTGACTGGCGGGAAACGACGCAACTTTTCAGGCCAGAAAAAAAAAAGAGGACAGAGCAACCAGAGCGCCCCCTTACGGCGGACTTAAAACTGCCGACTGAATGATTATGAAAACACTCCCGCCAATGTACCGAAGCTCGCACCGTTGGAACAGTGTTTTTTTCTAACCTTTTTACTCGTCAAACCACGTCACGCCATTCACGCGCGAGGGAGCAGTGAGTCGCCACACGGGTGGGCGGCGGAGGTGGAGGTACTGTTGGCTACGACGGAGGCAGCAACATCTTAACCTTCCGAAACGCAGTTTGTTCCAGGACGCGCTCGCTGCTGCTGCTTTTTCGGGGTTGTTAGGTAAGTAGCCTACGTAGTTTTTATTCCACATTGTCACGGCTACGCTGCGTGGGCCTGTTAGCGCCACGCAGCGTAGCCGTGTGCGTGCGTCCGTGCGTGTGCGTGCGTATGTCTGTGTGTGTTGTTGTTTTTATTGTTGTTGTTGTTGTTGCTGTGTTGCAGTCAGGCGTGATGTGTTGTGATTTTCGTGCGTGGACGCTCTGCGGTGACAACTGACAGGATAGTGCTGCAACACACCCGCTGGCCACACTGGAGGTAGCGCCAGTGGAAATGTCAGCGAGCCTACGCAGCTGCCATCTGGGTACACAATGTACGCCTGACACACTCACAAGGATACACTATTGTGTGTGTAACACTCAGACAACAAGTGGAGGATGGTACCTTCATTGATACAGTGGCTCAGCTATGTGGTTCCCAAACTGAGGCACGGGAACAAAAACAGGCTCCACATCAGTTTTTAGTAAGGAGCATCAATACCAAAACCAGTATTATACTGTATGTCTGTACTGGACTCATACTCGGAAAAAAATGCTTTGATACTACGACACTGATACCACTTTACCAACCTGACATACAGTATACCGTACAGCGGTGCCTTCATGCGGTACGAGTGACCCGACTTAGGAGTTTTTTTTCGGGATGCGAGCCGTTGTCTGACCGAATTTTTGCTCTGACTTGTGAGCACAAACATGAGATGGTTTTCTCCGGGTACTCCGGTTTCCTCCCACATCCCAAAAGCAGGCGTTGATTGAAGACTCTAAATTTCCCGTAGGTGTGAATGTGAGTGCGAATGGTTGTTTGTTTATATGTGCCCTGCGATTGGCTGGCGACCCGTTCAGGGTGTACCCCGCCTTTCGGCCGAAGATAGCCGGGATGTGCTCCAGAATGCCCACGACCCTAGTGAGGATAAGCGGTACAGAAAATGGATGGATGGACTTTATTATACTGCCCCCGGTGGCCAAGTCGCACACATCAGAAGGAGTCGCAATGACGAAAGGCCTCTTCATACTCCCGCGCTCGCGCGGGCGACAGCACCCGCATTGCATCACGTGACTGACGCATTGGGCTGCGCTGCCCCTATGCACACAGCATACATTTTTACCGCGCGCAGAATGCCGCGGAGATGATCTCTCATAATTGGTCCGTTTTGGTCACATGCTGTGATGACGTACTCAGCTACTCCGCCGCATACACCACCTATGCCGCCACCTTCTTGATCGATTTTGCAATATAATTAAAAGCATCATCTGGTCATCTCGGTCCGTTTGTTCCAGCAGGCACTGTTCCACGGTCGACTGAGACGCCGCATACCTGGAATGCCTTGTGTTACAGGCTACATTTCCAAGTGAAACGTGTGGCAAGAGTGTTAGGAAAACATGCAGTTGAATGTTAAAATGTCAGTAATGACAAGTTATTATTCTAACAAGTGTTATATTTATAGTGAAACGGGTAAAAAAAAAAAAAAAAAAAGCGAGTGTTTTGGAAATATTTTGGACAAAAACTAATTATTTGCATCACAATTGTAAGAAATAATCGCATTATCAAATATCAGTACTTGGTTTGCAAATGTCTTATTTTGATTAAAAGACAGAAAATCAGTCTGCTTTCAAGCAGGACTACAGAAATCAGACAATGTTCTCTCATGAGAGGCTGAAATCAGTGGATGTGGACAATTTTAAGTAAAACAATGACACCCAAATGATAAATTAATGATCAAAATATCCATCCATCCATTTTCTGAGCCGCTTCTCCTCATTAGGGTCGCGGGCGTGCCGGAGCCTATCAGTTGTCGATTAATTTGATGACCGATTTGTTTTTGATTAATTGATTAATTGTTTCACTTCTAATATGCTGCACTCACTTTAGCAGAAAACAGATACATAGCGGATTTTTATCCACATTTAGGAGAGGCCTGATTCCGGTCTAAAGATCATCGATTCCACATGTTTTTTTTTCTACTCATGCTGCTATGACGTATATCCCAATTGTGCTACTTGAGAGCAAAAAATCAGAATGGTGTCCATGCAGTGGAAATCCCGCCTTAGTTACATGTGGGAAGATAATAATAAAAGAGCTCTATGGGGGGGTTACATGAATGTAGATTTATGGTACCATTGACCTTCTGGCTCTGAGAAAAGTACATTTAAGTCCAATAATTAACCGCATGAGGTACATTAATGAAGCTGCTGTGGCTCGTCACTGTGTTGGTACCTTAAAGGTTCCACTTTTGTACATTTAACACATGACTTTTGCAATTATGGAAACATAATTGCACCTTTTGGAAAGTGCAGTTACCATCTGAAGTATAGGAGGGGCTTAGTTTTTACGACAGAGTTCCATCGTTATGGCGGGGCTGTAATCCGAATTTGTATGGAAGTCGGAATTACAGTGAACATTTGTATGAAAAACACCTTTAGGCCATAAATATAACACAACCATATGAAAAATGGTGGTAACCGAGCGTGCCTTCTGCTTCATCCATCCATCCATCCATTTTCTGTACCGCTTATTCTCACTAGTGTCACGGGCGTGCTGGGGCCTATTCCAGTTATCTTCGGGTGAGAGGCGGGGTACACCCTGAACTGGTCGCCAGCCAATCGCAGGGCACATATAAACAAACAACCATTCGCACTCACATTCACACCTACGGAAAATTTAGAGTCTTCAATTAAGCTACCACGCATGTTTCTGGGATGTGGGAGTAAATCGGAGTACCCGGAGAAAACCCACGCAGGCACGGGGAGAACATGCAAATTCCACACAGACGGGGTCGGGATTTGAACCCCAATCCTCAGAACTGTGAGGCAGATGTGCTAACCAGTCGTCCACCGTGCCGTCTTCTTCTGCTTCATTATGACGTATTCTTCCGTCACTGCACAAACTAGTTCATGATTTGCCGTTTGTAACTTCAGAATGTCGTATGTCTGTACAGTCGTAAGCTGAGGAAGTCCTGTACATTAATGTTTTATTTTAGGGGTCAAATGAATTGTTATTGGGGTGGTACCCTCAAAGGTCCTGCTTTTGTAACCCCTGAAACTTTAGCCTGGAAGTGGTTACCTTGGGCTATAATAAACCAAATGGGGGTCACTGGGGTTGGACCCTCAAAGTTTTGAATGGGCAATTGTCTACATTTCCTTTATCGACTATGAAGAAAATTTAAAAAATGATTGTTATTTAAGAATGTATTTTAATGGGATCGGACTATCTCCCTGAATGTTCTGAAATGGAATAATGTAGCTAGTTGAAATGAACAGCCAGCCAAGTTGTGCACTCAATTTTTTCAATTCCTTCAAGACATTAATAATGAACAATAAATTCTACGCAATCGACCAAATTCTTAGTGATGAACCAATCAATTATTATGCCCATATTGTTATTATAACTTCCCTAACTTGGAAACTAGCCTTTGGCCGGTTACATTTTAGTCCAATATTTAGCACTATATGAGACATTATTGTAGATAGTGTCAAATCTCTGGCCTGTGGAATAATTTGTTGAATAGCGTGAAATTAGCCAGCGCAGCGTGACGACAGGCTGCAAATAATTTGTCAACCAAAGTGTCATTAATTGCACTAGCATGGAAAATCAGGGTGCCAGATTCACCGCCACCAAAAGTAGCAATAATTTACATGCGCATGACTACAAATGATACCACTTCAACTTCCACGTCTGTACAAAATAACACATTAAGAGACATGTAACACGGTCAAACATGATAATTGCGACTATAGCAAAGCATGCTGGGAAACACCTCCTCCAATTCCCCAACACACCACAAAATATTTTTAACGGCGCAATGTTACGCGCTGATGACACACAAACTCCAAATGCCATAATGCTATGCTGCAACACTTGCCTTACTGAACGATAGTCTACTCGTTTACTCATTCCGGAGCTCTGGCTGCATGTGGCTCGAAAGTGTGTATCTTTGGTAGCACATATGTGTGTGAGCAGTTGTTTCTTTGTGATAAAAATGAACAAAACATCACACAAGAGTCGCCTCACTGATGAACACCTGCAGTGCACCCTGACAATCTCTACAACACAGACATCTACCCCAAACATAGGGATGGGTGAAATAATAGATTAATCGATGGTTTCTGTTAATTGCAAAATTGGACTTAAATGTTTAAAAACAAGCTGCTCTTAAAGATTAAATGCAAATATATGTAACTTGAAAGTTAAATACAACTGAACTTTACTTAGGCTGTGATTCTTTCACATACCACAAGAGGGACGCTGCATACCTGTAGTGGAAAAAGAGGTTCAGAACATTAATTTTTAATAGAACCTGTTTAATAGAAATAAGTTATCCATCCATCCATTTTCTGAACCGCTGATCCTCACGTGGGTCGTGGGCGTGCTGGAGCCTATCCCAGCTGACTCTGGGCGAGAGGCGGGGTACACCCTGACCAATGTAATTTAATTTGATGTTTATTCTAGCTCGCTAGAAATGCTGTGTGCATGTGGGATGTCAGATTTATGTGATGATACTTGTAGGTCACAATCATATCAAAGCTTTTAATTGGCCCAAAGCTAGGGTAGAGAAATATAATTGGTTTAAATTATGTTTGTTTTACGGTACTGGCCCCCAAGCCCTATCTGTAGGTATGCACTTTTTTTAAATGGTACGACAATAATTTTTTTGCGCATTATAAGCCACGGCTCGCGGAACCCCAGGGGGCAGAGGACCACAGTTTGAGAACCACTGTTTTAAAGTATCACTTTTGTTCCATTGACCCATTTACAAATTGGAATACCGAGGAATAACAAAATTGGGCAAATGCGGTATGGAAATGCACTCTTGTTGTTGCCCTTTTTCTGTTTGTCGTAATCAACTTGCATGCATCGGTGAGGCACCAGGGGCGCCTGAGGCTTTTTTAACACTGCATCCTGACATCCAGCTGAGCTCCCGCCCCGGTGCTGTTGTCAGGCAGATGCTCGCAGTTATTGATGATGATAACGCCGCTGCCACCATTGGATGCCGGAAAGACGGCGGGGGCCATTATCATGATTTAATCGTCGCCTCAGCGCTGCCGAGGAGCCCAACCTCATTCTGTGTGTCAGGTCCACCCATCATCCTGTCACGGGAAATAGCTGCCGGTCCAATGTTGGGATAATTTAGGGTTATGTTTGGGCGGAAGAGTCCGGAGAGTATAAAAGACTGTTAATACACACGCAGAATGGACTTCTCCTAAATTGGGGGACCTGCCATGCTTACCTATAAGTGCATAAGATACTATGCGGTATATGCTAGTTACAAATTCACCTACAGTGAACCCCTGTTTATTGCGGAGGATATGTTCCAGACCCACCCACACTAGGTGAATACCCGTGAGATATTTTATACTATCTAGTTTTAACCCTCCCACGTGCTTTAAACAAATTTAAATAAATTAAAACACACAAACCCTATTAAAACACACTTTTTAAACACATTGTACAAATATTTCAACACCGAAAACAAATTCCAAGTTTAAAATTTATAGAAGATACTGTACGTATTGTAGTGATCTATGTATATGTGCGTACCTTTAAGAGGCGGGGCCTGGTTGATAGGCCTGTGATGTCAGTGAGTCTGCGTGGTAAGTGTCTGGGTGTGAGCTGTGACACTGTATTCGTCGCTAAAAAACTCACCTGTTCACACCCCTTGGCGTATTTTAGGTTTTTTCTGTAATGCCGTAAGATCCCATAAGATGACACCAAAGCCCGGGCTAATAGAATAGTAGTAATTGGTGTCAAGACAGTATGTTGAAGTGATGTATCTCAACTGTTGTAAGCTCTTCATATGTTGGGGAGGAGTTAAGTTTAGCTTGAGTTGCTAGCAAAGGTGGGGAGTTGGTCTGCTGAGTGGCTATTAAAAACCCGAGCTAACATACGACAGAGGTCTTGTTATTGCTTCACAATTTCTATTTTTATTGGCTGCGAAACATCCATACTGCCAGTACATTTTTATCTAAATCAAATCTGTAAGCCATTTTGTCATATCAGTTTGAAATGGTTGCTTGTTAGTTTGTGGTATATTTATAATTTAAACTAGTTATATAGGCAATTCTAAACATTTTACATACACAGGGTCATGCCATTACTTGCGTTTTTCGCTATTCGCTGCAGGTCTCTGTCCCTATTCCCTGTGAATACTGTAGCTCCTTATGAAATATATGAGAAGGTCATTGATGAAGATCTTTAACAGCGTACTTTATTCTAATTTCATTGCAGGGTTTGGCGGTGGAAATACTTTCCAAAGGTCTTGCGTAATGTCTCTTACTGGAACTAATGTTGATTTGAGCTTCCCTCGTCTGATTCGAGCAAATGGTTTTTGTGGATGTGTGCGTGTGTGTGGGTGGGTGAGTGGTTAGGGGGCTATCTAAATGAAAACATTATCGAGAATCCTCCTGAGGCGCTTGAGTGGATGTCATAAGAGGCTCAAGAATGCTTTGCAAGGTGTGTTTTTTATTGTGAAATGAATGCCTGCCTTGATGCGAGTGCGAACGTTTTGAAGGACGGTCGAAGGGTGCATCCATTTGCCGTGCTGGGGTCCTAATTTGGGCTGAACCAAGAGTGAGTTTGTTTTGGTGGGGAGAATGTTGTTTTAGGGCGTTACTAGCTGTAATGTCACATTAGACATCCATTTACAATGGGGTCAATGAAAAGCTTACTTCACTCAGAGGAAGCAATGGGAGGAGAAGGAATTTGTGCTCCTTTCCAAAAATAAGTTTCCCCCCTTTTCCCGACGCGGTGTTACCATGACTGAAAGGGAAAGGGAGGGGGAATAGTTGACTACTGTGAATGGAGGGGTTTAGGTGAAAAGGAGGAAAAGAATGAACTGCAGGAGGAAATATAGTTTTGATTAACAGGAATATAATGTTTGAGTTGACCATTAAGCTGTGTGGTCTACTTAGGGAGGGAGCGAGGGAGGGAGGCAGGGAGGGAGGGAGGGACAGAGAGAGAGAAAGAGAGAGAGAGAGAGAGGAGCGGGCTAATAGAGAATGCATGCGAAAGCTTACTGCCAAAAATGAGACGGGGAGTTTTTCAGGGAGAAAAGAAAGTACAGCCCAGCGCCGGGAAGGGAAGAAGGAGTAGCTGAGAACAGAAGGCACAAAGATGGCGGCGAGAGGGGGAGTGCAGTGTGGATCTAGGGGTTGAATCAGCAAGTTGTCTGATATTGAGGGGCTTAAAAGTGAAAGTTTTTCGCTGCCTTAAGTTTTCCGTAGTTTTTTTTTTTTTTTTTTTAATAAAGTGACTACATCTTGCTTCCAGTCAGTTGAGTGCAGGCATTCTGGGAATTGGGCCGTGTTGATTAGCCCCTCGGGTCTTCTGTGTGATGAGATCATCTCTGTTGGACTCACACTGTAGCGCCTCTCTGCAGCTGCCCGCTTGGAAGGGGACTTTCCTCTCCGTTCCGTTGCCGCTGCTGTTGCTGCTGCTGCTCAGCATCTGTGCTCACTGAAGTGACTAATCACTGGATTCTATTTTCCTCTCTTGCTGTCTTAACAGGCATTTTGTCAGCTCAAGCCCAAAGGACAAGATCCGTCTTTGTTGGATGAACAAGCTCAACGGAGTGTTTTTTCTTCAAACCATCACCTCCAACTCTTTCACTGGTATATTGGGAACTATTCAGCCATCTTCTCCTCCCCCCTGACTTCTCTGATGGACCAGAGAATGAAGGGGGGCACCCCTCTAATGACAGACTCCACTCTGGATGCCTCCCCAGCACCTGAGGATTTTGAGCAGGACCAAGAGAAAAGAAAGCATCTCGAGACGGAGGATTCGGACGTGGGGAAGAAGGAAGACAGACGAGGGAAGAAGAGGGAAGGGGACAAGGGGGCGGTGCTGGAGTTGCTCATTGAGGGGCGCTGTGGGGGTACTGGGCAGCAACAGCTTCAGATATGTAGCAGGGAGACCAGCTGCCCTGACGGGAATGTGCGACTCCGCATCGGAGTGCAAGCCAAGCGCACCAAGAAGCCGCCCAAGATTTTGGAAAGCTACGTTTGCAAACCCACCATCAGAACCTATCAGAGGCAGCAGGGCCGAGGGGGGGCGCTGCCAACCAGAACTGCCACCAACCCTGACGACGGGACCAGAGAGAACCGCTCAGGCTCGAATGGCGTCCAAACCACATGCAAACAAACGGCATCTGCCACTTTGCCGTCATTATCAACACCACCATCATCATCAGTGGCGCAATCTTCAACACCAGAAAATGCTATCGTTTCCACAATAGCCTCAGCCATCGCCAACCCAGGGACCAAGTCTGCCAAACAGGTGAGTTAAACCTGTTTTAATGCCGTAAACAAACTGCAAACAAAATCTTTGCTATTTACAATATACTGACCATAGGTGCAAACTGTTGCTTATTAATACATCCAGCATTCTTGGGACACGTTCATTCATGTGTCTCATCAGTACTGAAACAGGGCTGTTAAAACCGCGCCATAAGAGCAGGGACAATAAAACTGTTGTCTCCGTAACTCACTATTAAAGCTCAGTAAAGCTGATGGGAGCCACAGAGACTGGTGATAATTCTCTTTCGGTTCGTCTCTACGAGTGATGCTTGCTTGTTCACAAGGGCACGCACATACAACTCTGTCAGCTGCTGGCGTTAAAACTAGTATTGTGTCGGAATGCTGGGAAACTAGCGTCAAAATAGCTGCCTCCTGTTGTCACAGCAAGTATAAAGTCGCAGGGGCATTTCTCAACTGATTTAAAAGCAAATAACAAAATGTGCAGTTTGTTTGGATGAGTTACATAATTTTGTTATACCATAGGATTAGGGATGGATGAATCGATAATGCATCTTTTTAATTCTGTCAATCGATTGTTGATTAATCACATTTAGCCTTTTTTTTTGCATCAAAATGGAGTGCACTACTCAGCTGCTCAAGCTCGCTTTTTTGTGGTCTAAAGAAGAACATGACATCAACAAAGGCCTATATTCTCGCTAATGATACACTACGGCGCATTCCATAGTGCCTATAAATTTGGGTTGAGTCACTGCCGTAAGAACGGAACTCGTGCTGAAAACCGAAGCCTCCTTGTATGTTATAGTTCAGCTCATTGAGAGCATTCATCTTTTCTGAGGGAATTTCAGTTTGGCCTAGTCAGGGTAAGTGCTACAGAAAATAGATGGAAGGTAAGTAAACAGTGAAGTATAGCTGCAGGTAGATCCAAAACTATACCTATATATTATTAATGACACATATGTATAGTAGCTGTGCTTAGTTTTTTTTTGTTGCTAACCACCAGGAGTCCTCACATCACTTAGCAATGTGGTGCGTCATCATAAGGTCAAATGAGCGATTGTCTCAATCCTTATAAGCAAGCAGCACATTTAACTAAACGGGGCCTATAAATAGGACAGCGGCACAGCAACCACTTGGCCAATACAGGCATTGGTCCATCAGTCCTTCTGACGATGGCCCGAGGGAAAGCTTATTGCTTTAACTGCACAAACGCCACTCAAGCTGCCACCTACCAAAATTACAGGACAAGTACAAAATGTCAGGCCTCCTCATCTGTATTAGTGGCAATTTATAGCGACCAATAGCGCAGCTTTCGCTTGCTGCCCGACACTGTATATTGGTCCAACTCTTCTATTTTTACATCCCCTCATTTCTCTACCTGCTCTCATTTATCTTTCACTCCCATTCTGTCCCCCGTAGCACCCTCTTCCTGTCTCATGCGTTGTGTCTCTCCTTTCTGTGTCACCCCCCTCCATTCCCGTTTCCGTCACCTCACTCCCTGTGCCCTCCTTTCTCTGCCTGATTGAGTCACTTTGTCCTCAGTCTGGACTTTAATGGGTGGACAAAAACAAAAGCATTTCTGTTATTGTCTTTCCCCACCACTGTTGTCAGTTAAACTGTTGTCAACAGCAGACGTATTGGATGTGCCGATCATTGCAGTGCATGATAGAGATGCGTATTTACACTTCCCAGGTTCCTCTCAAACTGGATGGTAACGCAGAGGTGACGTCCGCTGGTTCATCGGAGAGAGGGAAGAAAGAGAAGACTCTAGGTGTCCATGAGCAGCCGCTCCCTGCAGTTCTGAAACCGTGCTCACCCACCGCCCATCAGGAAGCATCAGCTACCCCCTTGAGGCTGTGCACCGAAACGCTGCCTGAAAGGGAAATCAACAAGAAACACAATGGTGTGGTGCAGACCAAGAAACAGAAGGGACTTTCGAACGGGAAATGCTCTGAAGACAAACTTGGAGATACACAATCAATCAAAACTGCAAAACACAGCAGCTCTGTTCCTTCTGTGGACGCCATACCTCCAAGTTCTTCTAAAACAGAGCTTTGCGTGGCGCAAAAGAGTAACTCCTCCTCTGTTACCGCTAAATCAAAATCCTCCCCTACTCTGGATATGTCTCCTGCACAAGTTCAGGAAGCTTCATTGAAGCGCTTAAATGACAAAAAGAGAGATAAAGAGCGGAAGGTAAAGAAGGAGAAACGAAAAGAGAGAAAGGCAAAGGGAGAGGGACTGGAAACAGAGAGAGTAAAGAGTGATAAGAAAAAAGAAGAATTCATAAAGAAGAAAAAAGACAAAGGAAAGGATGGCAAATTGCGACAGGGTAAAGACCATAAAAGTAGTGATGAACTGAAGACTGGAAAAAAGACTGAGAAAAACAAGATCAACACAGAGAAACACAGAAAAGAAGACACTAACTTGGGCGGCATGAGTAAATTAGATAAACCATATAAAGTAGCAGACCAAGGGAGATCTGAAGAGGGGAGCATGAGAGATCATATCAAACAAGCTGAGCTCCAAGCAACGTCTGCTGACAGCATTAAGTCAAAAGAGAATGAAATTGTCAGGTATTCAACAGTGCTGCCAAAACATCCAGCGTCATATTCTACCCTGCCCCCTCTTTCTCCACCATCCTCCAACCAAGAGCAGGACAGCAGGCCGCTTAAGAAACGTAAAGCTCGAAGGCCCAGCTGGACAAAGCTGGTGCACCGGACTCAGAGGATGGAAAATCAGGAAGCAGATTCTCAACAGAGTTTCTCTCAAAAGTTGTCTATTCACTCACCTCCCTCTTGCTCCCCGTCCTCCTCCACAACAAAACCATCATCTCCGAAACCGAACCCCACCATATCAGATCTGAAACCGTCTGCTTCCACAAGCCCTTCCACTCCAGGCCGAAAAAGGGGCCGTCCCAAATCACATACCATAATCTTTAATGAACCTCTTCTGAGACTTTCCCCCGAGGAGGTTGCCTTTCTGGAGTGTGACGACGTTCAGAAAAGCCCTGTGCTGGACTCGAGCCCGAAGAAGCGCGGCCGTCCTCGCAAACAACCACTGAATCAAACAGACATCACAGATAAGAACAGAAATCCTCCTCCTCCTCCTGAAAAGGGAAACAGGCAGCTAAAAATCAGGAGGCTGATTAATGAGATGAAGAAAAGGAAGAAGAAGAGACTTCACAAGGTAATGACGTCTGGCAATGTAGGAAAGGAGAGCAAGCGGGTTAAAGGTGTCAAGAGTTCTCAGAGAACATACAAGTCCATTGAACCGCCGACTGTGCCCACGCTTTCTGACTTGTCGTCCTCCTTTGGGACAAAGCTGGGCCCTCAGATCAATGTGAGCAAGAGAGGAACCATTTACATGGGCAAGAGGAGAGGGCGCAAGCCCAAATCCCAAACAGCTCGTCTGAATTCCCACAGCTACACTCAGGCGTCTTTGTTTGGCCAGCCCACTGAAACATCTCTCTTCATGTCCAACCAGCTCCAGCCTCCTGCAGCCCACCCATTTCCCTCCCCGTCCCTTACACACTCCAGTGGGGCCCAGAGCCCTTACAGTGAAGGAAGTGTTACAGAGCCAACATCGACTTTGCTTTTTCCTCCCCCGTTCTCCCTCCCGTCCCCGTCGTCCTCCTGCACTTCACCCCGTCCCCCGTCCTGCTCCTCCCTCTCCCCCTTTGTGAAGAAAAGTTGTCCATGCCAGGGCAGGCACCACTTTCCCTTTCACCAGTCATCATGTAAGCTCTCCTCTCCCAATGGTCCACTCCATCCCACGCCCGGCTCACCTGGCCACCTGAAAGACGCCACCCCCTCACCTAGGAGTGAATCGCACAGTGAAGAGACGTTGCCCAGTGATAGCGGGATTGGAACCGATAACAACAGTGTCTGCGAGCGAGTGGAAATGAGGGGTGCTAGAGGCATGCTCAGGTTGGGTCAAGGGTCTGGAGGGATTCTTGGGGGTCCAAAACTCTCCTCTCTTGCGGACCCTCTTCTCACCAGACACAAGAATCCGATTGGCAACTCAACTTCCGTAGAGCGGCACCGACATCGGCACAGGCGGCGGGATTACAACTGCCCCTCTTCCTGTAGTTGCCTGTGTCCCTGCCCTGGACACAACAAGTGCACTCATTCAGATTACTTCCCTTGCATTGGTCACAACATACTGAAGAGACAGAAAAACAAACATAAAAAGAAACACCAGCAACTGCTAATGCAGGATCCAGAGTTTCTGTCTGAACTGGAAGAGCTCATCGGTCAATTCAGTGAAGTTCACATCGGTCGGCGAGGCTGGGCCAGGTCGGAGCCGGGCCAGGCTTATGACGGGGGCAGGCGCCACCACTCCTCGCATTCTCACCGCTCCAATATCTTCAAAATCAATCTGAATGGCTTCTATTCACCTCACCCTCCGTCTTACGCTGCTAATTCCTCCTTCTCCCCACAGCCTCTCTACCCCTGCCAGACGTTGCATTGTAACAGAAAGCCGGAACGAAGGCAGTGTGGCTGTCCATCAAAGTTCCAGGAGACCATTGACAACATGGGCTTCTACAGCAGCTATCCACCAGCCACAACGCTTTACCACCACCTTCCCGGCTCATACCCACTTCCCTCTCCTCACCACTATGCCTCGCAACAGCCCCACCATACCCACATTCTTCTAAACCCCGCCAGGTTTCACAGGCGGCGGAGCAGGCTGCTGAGGGAGGGCGCTCTCGGAGGGGAGATTGAAGGGAATGGAGGAAGCCTCAACTTAGGGTACACGTCAAGCCTCTCGTGTGACTGTGGTCACAAACATAAACACAGACAAAGGCTCTGCCAACGCAACGTTGAAGATGAGGCAACGTTACATGAGCATGAGGAGCAGGAGGATGTGGTGGCGAGAGAGGCTTTCTCCACTTCAAAGTCAAGGTTCATTTTGGGGCAAGGTGGAGGGCGGAAGGGCACAAGAGGAATGGGGGGCGTGCTGTCCAGAGAGTCACCCTGGTTACGTGAGAATGCAAATAATTCGTTCTCTGCTGCCACATCATCATCTTTGGCAGAAAGATCAAAACATGCATCTCTCTTCTCTGTGGGGCTGGGCTCCTCTCACTTGTCTTCGTTCGGAGGGGGCTGGGGCGGCCTGGGCCAGAGTTGGACCAAACTTCAGGGTGCGGGGTTCCCAAACAACAGCTGGGGATCCTCTGCTGGACGCACAGGCCCGATGATTCCCTCTGACCCGGAGGATGACGACAGCGAAGACATTCACCTACCCCACCCAAGCAGGACGCCTCCGTCGCCGACGCACACCAACCTGTTCACGTCGGTTGGCGTGCCAACAGGGGGTCATGGCTTGAAGAGCGGGTTGGCCAGTCGGAATCCTGGAAGTGGAGAGAGGTCATGGAGGACGGACGAGCCAGCTTGGACAGAGAGGAGAGAAGCAGGTGAGATGCTGCTAAATTAATCAATAAAGAACAGTGACCTTGATCAGGAGGTTTCTATAAGAGATGATGGGCATTTGGCGTTGATTAGAAATTAACCTTCAATTACCCAACTCCTGAAATTATTATATCTTAAATTATAAATGTTCTTGACTCCTGTTTCCATGCTAGTGTCGTCGGAAATGATGCTGCCTGGAGGAGTTCGTATAATGTGGCTCCAACTTCAATCGAGCGCAATCAAGCACATTTTTTCTGATCAATTAATCGATTACAATGTTCATCTAGTTTCTATCAAAATTTTATCCAGATCCCTACATAATGATAAAAAAGAAATTACAACCTGATTTGATGACATTTAAAACATACAGTATACAAGTGTATTTTCCATGTTAGATTCAAATTGCGGTCAAATGGGTCAGAACTAGCTGAAATCTTGTTTGAGTGTACAGCTTTTGACCGTGCATTCACGTGGCAAACTTTGCTCAAAAAGCATAAACATTATACATTTTTAACTTAATTAATTTAACATAATTTAATATGGACATCCTTAGAGAAATAGTTCTACGTATGAATGAAAATATAAACATTGTCCGCAGGAAGTCACATAAAAATAAGCAACCCCCATGCCAATTAAAACATAACCTATCTGCGGGTGTTTGAATTAAGAGTGGGGCACCTTTTTCCATTCAGGCACCATTTAAGTTCTCCGAGGGCCATACTAAATTTATTAACAAATATGACATAACAATTAAATGTTTATTATACATAACATATACATTATACATGACTGTTTGTTGGTTAAATGTTTTGGGGCTTTTTTTCTCTCACATCATGTGTATGGCATGTATATCTAGTGTGTTGCATTCGTTGACCCTTACCATGGCTCCGCCCATACTATTACAAAAAGTAATTGCTAGGATCTAGGAAAATCTAGATCTAGGAAATTATCCGAATATCCCATGGGAATCATATGAGTGATAGATTAGGCCTTTGAGTTAGTTTATTTTTATTTGCTCTGTGATATACTGTAGATTTAGATTTTGTTCCTGCATAGTTTAACAAAAAAAAATGTGACGTTGCTTTTTTCCAGATTTTTTTTTAGGCACACATTAAAGCCTGGAGACCGATTGAGACGAGATCAGACTTGTCTTTTTATAGCCTCCTTCTGCTGAGCAGCGGATGTGTTTTACACACACATAACCACTCGGCAACCGCTTTCTATTGGAATTTTTTTTTTCAAAAAATATTATGGCATAAGAGCAGTGTCTTGATGAGATCCAGCCAGCAAATCTTCCTCGGGGCTGTCCCAAACCGCATGATGTTTGAGCCCAAGGCTACCCAGAGAGCACAGTCATTAGTTAACCACAATATTGGCTATTTAAGAACGGGCCGGCGGCCGACGGGGCGTATTTGACTTGGACAGATTCAATAAGAAAAAAGTAGTCGGCCTTGTCCGAGGCTGTGGAAAGATGGCAAGAAAGAGGAAAGAGGAGCTCTGCAATGATTGATGAAGGATTAGCAGGTCAGTGTGGGGTTGCTAAGACGGAACGTCTGAGTGGAACATGTTTAGGAGAGAACACGGACATCAAAACTAAATGCACGTGTATTTGGAGAGACAGCACGCACACGCGGTCTGTGCGTTCCTTTGGGAATATGTTCCAGATTAGACAACTGTGCAAACAATGTGTGCACATGTACGCAGTGACCTTTACAGTGGTGCCTTGAGATACAAGTTGAATTTGTTCTGTGACCACGCTCAACACACATGTATCTCAAATCAGCTTCCCCATTGAAATGAATGGCAATGCCATTAATCCATCGCAGCCTCCTCCCAAAAGACTGGAAACATTTTCCTCACTCTAAAATTTTGCACTTGATAAAAATATACTATAGTGACATAATTTAATAGAATGTTAATTGTTCTGCTCCTTATGGTCTGTGCGCCTTTGACACCTGGAAGTAGTATAATACAGGCATACGCACATACATGGAGTCGGTGGTCATAATTCAGTAGCCTGTAATAATATTAGTCGTTCTTCGCAGAGGATAAAGAATATATGCATGTCAGTATTGTCTGCAGAGCTGCCAAATGTTACTGAACGTCTGAATTTTGTTTCAGAAATCACAGAACGTTGACTCGTTACGGCCGTAACATTGATTGTTCCGGATATTGGGGGGGGGAAATACAGCGCCCACATTGAACAGCTGCTTGGTGCACGCTATTTTACTACAGCCCCTGGCTGCCAAGCCGCGGAGGCGAAAGTTCTTTGCGTCCAGTGTCAATGCATTCGAAGTCACTGAACATCGCCTCCATGGTAGCGAAAAAGCTACACTTCTTACCATGCTTCTTACAAAAGTGTCACGAAGGGACAAGTATATTATTATTATTAATAAAAATGTGTAATATAAGATAACCTTTTTTAGTCCCACAATGGGGAAATTTGCATCGTTTCACCAGCAACTGTGGAAATAGGAAATATAAATATGTAATATAAATAACATGCAAAAGAAAACATCATTACATTTATTATTTTTACATGTACTTATTGTATGCGTAGAAATAGATTGCACATTACAGAAAAGAGAAACCAAAACTATTACTACTACCCAATCCAATTCATTTGCAATATAGAGTTTCAGTTTTGACGTCTGAGATCTGATTAATCTACTTTAATAAACTTGCGTTTTTTTGTTTTGTTACGAGGGTTGAAAACAGAATTGGCAAAGGTGAATTAATCCATAGACAGATATATTTGATGATGGAACGTTTGTTTTTCACCACAAAGGCATCGGTGGATCTTTTTACTACTGCATGTACACATGAAGAAAATTAAAAGCGAGCTGGATTTGTGTTTGTGTGTGAGTGTGCGTGCGTATATAAATCACTTTCCCAGAAGTAACGGGGGCTGAGGAAGTGCTGTGACTCATTTAATCTGTGGCCCATCTGCATGAGTCAGCCTGAGTGGCCTTACCTTACACCTCCTGCTGGCCTCATCACTGATCCACGTCTCATTTCCTCCCTGCCACTGATTATGCCCCCCCCTCCTCTCCATTCTCCATTACACTGACTGCAGCTTTACAAGGTGACCCAAGAAGCCGCGGGCAGCTCAAAGGTGTGACAAAGACACACGCCGCTGATGGGAAAAACAAAAGACGACCCGGTCGACCCAGGAAACGCCCTCTGCCCTCCACTTTGCCTTCCTCTGTGTCGTCACCCGACCTTCTGCGAGGGCGCAGCAATAATAACGTAGGCTGGAGAGTGGGGTTGGACCAAGATGTGGCGGGTGTCGGCTCGGTGCCGCAGGCGACAGATTCGGAGCTGCAGGCCAAGAGGAAGCGAGGACGGAAGAGAAAACATGACGCCTCTCCCTGCCATCAGAGGTAAGCACTACCCACTCCCAAACACCTTTTCTCTCACAATTCAGCCTCTCATTGCTGTGTATGTAACATACTCCCATATTAACCGGCCACATTTCAGCACTGTGTGCTAAACCAGTGCCTCTTCTTTCTCTTTTTTCCTCCCTGTCGCTCTATCTCTCGCTTCATGCTTTCCCTTTAGTGTCGCCGAGGACGAGCTGTTGTCCTGCGACACGCCCGGCGAACGTTTCGGCCAATCGGCCGCCGAGCAGCCCGCATCCCAACCAGCCGATGTCCAAAGAGACAGGAGCGAAGACGGTCCTGCCAGGAAGACGTTTTTGAGGGCCGGTCTTTACTCTGATGATTACAAAACGATAGAGTAAGCCCACAGCTCATTTCTTTTATGACCTTTATACAGGGGAACTTGTATGATTCAACACAATTGGTTCTGTGATGCTTGTGCACATACTGTAAGAAATATCCATTCCAGGGTCTAACGCTCACCATAAGGAAACCTTTAGTTATACAGGCAAAGTTTAAGTAGCAATGTTAACTGTCATGCATGTGTAAAGTTAATCACTCTTAGATTCAGGCTGGATGGAGTCAGACTGCAGGCCCAAGTTACCAATTTCGATTTTAATGACAAATTTATTGTCTAAGAGTTTTTAGCTGATTTAGTTAGCTTTTGATGTGCTTAAACCAAATATCACATTGATGTTGCTCACTCAGGTCAACTTTTTGAACTATGGCCAAGGTATTTATTGATTGATTTATTTTTTACATGTACAGGTATTTTAGGTAGGTTCAATAAACAGAGGTTCATGCCCTGAATTTTGAACAATGACGGAACATTCAATTTACAGGTACTTACTTTTACCATCGTCTACTATTCAATTTACAGCAAGCAAAGTTTATAACATTTGATTAATAAACTGTCAACAACTTGGCATCAAAGCCTGACCTGAACAAGAGAAACTGATGTCATTCTCAAATTCAGCGATGCAAATTTTTCCTAAATCAGTTGAATAAACTTACAAAAGATTTTTTTGTAACCCAGTGCTATCGGTCCATTTACATGCATGATTGAATTAGGGCATCGATTCCCAACCACTGTGCTGTGAGAGACCATCAATTGTGCTGCGGGAAAGTATCCAATTTCATTTAAGTCAAACAAGTGTAAAAATAAGTTAACAACTGTAAAATGCAAAGATAACAAAACACTACCTTACCTTTAACAGGGAAAAAGAGCCAAAGAAACTTACAAGTTAATCTTTTGATACTCACTAAACCAGGGGTGTCAAACTCATTTTAGTTTGCAGACCACATTTACCTTAATTAGATGTTAAGCGGGCCGGACCACAATATTTGTGGCTTCAAAACCATAAATAACAGCACTTCAAAATGTTCCTCATTGTTTTGGTGCAAATAATTACAAGTGCTTTCGGAAAATATTCACATTTATTCATTATTATCTTGTTGCAAATTTTGTTGCAAATCAAATGAGCAGTTTGAAATTTTTAAACAAAGATTATTTCAACAGTATTATGAATCAATGAGCGTGCACCATTCAGTTATGCATCCTTTGTAAATGTATACATCAAAATTTAAGTTGTGGCAGTTCCGACAAACCAAACTCTTTTGAAGTGAAGCTTTTGACTGAAATTTTGTAATATTCAATGTCTTAAAACATTGCTACAGGAGGTATTTATTTTCACAGTGTGAACATGGCACACCATTTTATATTAGGGTGCTCCTGAAACTTTGCATTGTTTGGCCTTCACAAGTGCATCAATGTCATTTAAGTGTTGTCAGTGCACCCTCCAATGGACAAAATTAGCAACAAAAGTTACTTTTATTGAAAAATAGCTGTGACTGTGTTCTCCATCCCCACGGACCGGATTGGACCCCCTGATGTCCCGGTTCTGGCCC
This sequence comes from Phyllopteryx taeniolatus, assembly GCF_024500385.1. NCBI lineage: Eukaryota > Metazoa > Chordata > Actinopteri > Syngnathiformes > Syngnathidae > Phyllopteryx > Phyllopteryx taeniolatus. Next base: position 13,181,121 of record NC_084507.1, on the reverse strand, counting down.
GCAGGCCGTATGTTTGACATCACTGCACTAAACCGAGTTCTTGTCGTTCGGTTTTCTGCAAGTTTAGCAGCATCATTTTGCAGATTTTGGTCAAATTCCGAACTGGTCGAGCCCTTTGGAGGTTCCGCAATGCTCTAATTGTGTTCATTTGTTCAACTTTTGTTTTCAGTCCCCCCTCCCAGTCGCAGCTCTTCTCCAGAGCGAGCGCAGAGTACCAACCAGGTGAGCGGGAATACAGCCTTTTACCAGCACCCATCCATGTTGGTGAGTCGAGACAAGAGTGGAGGAGAAGATGAGGTGATTGGGGTTCAGTGTCAGCATGCGGATTCATTCAAACGCTCATGCTCGTCTCCTACAGGGAAGTACTTGAGGATGAAGAGAATACATTTCCAGTTACCCTATGATGTCATGTGGCTTTGGCAGCACAACCAGGTACAAACGCAACTCCAGCACACTGAAGCAAATTTAAATCCTCAGCTTGGCAGGGCGTTTCATTGTGCATCTGGGGATAACTATGATACGCTGTGATGTATTAAGCAGTGTTATAGTCGTCTGTTCAAGGAATTTATTTGTTGTACCAACACACAATTACACATGATATGACAGGAAATACCGTAAGTTCTTTATTTCTTCCGTGTTTACAATGTTTCTTATTTCTTTAATGGTGGGTAATAGCCTTATCGTTTGTCAACAGATTCAAACTGATTTAAAGAACAAAATGATTACTTTTCTATGTGATAAGAACCAAAATATTGGAATTTTTCTGCAAAATCAAAGGCCGTGTTATACCGTGATGCAATTGGTAGGCCTTGCTCATCATTTCCGATAGGATTGCGGTTTGTGGTTATTTTTGCTCAAAACTGGGATTGCTGGTAATAATATCGTTGTCATTTCCCATCGGATTCCAACTTGACACAAACAACAAAATGTGGTGAGTTATAAAACATTTCTTAGTCCTAACACTCACTCTTTCTTTCTGGAATAATATGAAAGGTGAGATCAGAGACACAATTTGTGTGATTGATTAAGCAGCTTTTATAGTGCTCAATTCATTTATTTGGAATTCCCGCTCTGTGACTGATTTTTTTCCAACATTTGCGCCAGAGAAGACTGCAGTTTCTGGTTATTTCTGTCTGACATTTTAATGTCACGAAATGGTGTTGTCATTACTCAATGGATTTAAACTCGATCAAAGAACAAACGTGAGGGTCATTCGGAGTGGGTGAGCTATTACTTTTCTCCGTCCTAACATTTCAGTTTCTAAATATCACAGGGACCATATTCACATGGTATCTGGGGATTGCCAGGTTGACGGTCCAGACATACACACTTTTGAGGTTATGAATGGTGCACAACTCTTTTGTACTCTCAGTTACCATACCACCGTACTTACAGTTTTTCATTTGCTTGTTTTCATATCTGATTGATGAGTGGTTAGCACATTCGGCTCATAGTTCTGAGGTTGGGGTTTCCAATCCGGCATTCCTGTGTGGAGTTTTCATTTTCTCCCAGCGGGTTTTCTCTGGGTACACCGGCTTCCTCCTGCACTCCAAAAAGATCCATATTAGGTTAACTGAAGACAATACGTTGTCCATGGGTGCGAATGTGAGTGTAAATTGTTGTTTTGCTATTTGTGCCCTGTGATTGGCTAGCAACCAGTCTGCATGTGCCCCGCTTTTGGCTAAAGTCAGCGGGTATAGGCTCCAAGTCACCCACGATCCTAGTGAGTAATGTGGTATAGAAAATGAATGGATAAAGTTTTTATAAACCACTGCGTTAGCATAGGTTAATGTAAGAGTATGGCGTGTTCCCGACTTATGTCCACATTTGGGTTACACGCCCATAGGAATGGAATTCTGTCATGAACGGAGTCCAGCCTGTATATGCTGTGAGGTCAACAATTCATGTCTTTTATCGTGACTGCACCTCAGCAGTCACAACTTCTGCTGCAACTTCAATTTTGAATCATGTTATTTCCCCAATAGCTTCAGAGGCAACCTGCCTTCCCGCTGAAGAGGAAACGGCGCTACTGTGAGTACTGGAGAACTATGTACTGTGTGTTTTCAAATGAATGCACTCAAATAAAATTTCACTGTGAACGTGTCACACACAGGCCGACTGAAGGAGAGGACATTTCCCTCCCAGCACACTGCGGTGAGAGTCAATGACAAGTTGTTTCATAAGTGTATAGGATGCAACCTCAACACTTCCCTTTTTTTCCTCACTCAGGAGGAGAGCTCGAGTGACTTGGCCAGCCTCTTTCCTCACCTCGACATGGACCCTTTGAGCAACAGTGAGCGGTACGGGAATCAAACAGCAACCCGCATTTCGGCAAGAGCTATCTGATGCCATGTTACTCACTCATGGCTGATGTGTTGCAATGTGGGTCAGGAGCTTCGTGGTGACACATCGCGTGTTCCTGGTGCGGAACTGGGAACTGGTGAGGGAGCGACAGATCCGACTGAGGATGGAGGGGAGGCGAGAGGGGGACAGCGAGGCGGAGGAGAGGGACTGGCGTGTCGTGTGCGGGGATGGAGCCAGTGGGGACGATAGCCACATCAAGTCAGGTCCATGAAGCAAGTGTGTGTGTTAGTTTTTGTTTCTGTAGGTGTCACACGCTCAGTACATGCTTCCTTTCTACATTTAGATATACAGTGGAACCTTAACGGTGGAACACAGGTTGTTCAGGGACACTAGCCGACCAATTTGTTCATAGGTCAAAACAAATTTTCCAATAGGAAATAATGGTAAAAGATACCTTATAAGCGGCACGGTGGCCGACTGGTTAGAGCGTCAGCCTCACAGTTCTGAGGTGCGGGGTTCAATCCCCGTCCCCGCCTGTGTGGAGTTTGCATGTTCTCCCCGTGCCTGCGTGGGTTTTCTCCGGGCACTCCGGTTTCCTCCCACATCCCAAAAACATGCATTAATTGGAGACTCTAAATTGCCCGTAGGCATGACTGTGAGTGCGAATGGTTGTTAGTTTCTATGTGCCCTGCGATTGGCTGGCAACCAGTTCAGGGTGTACCCCGCCTCCTGCCCGATGACAGCTGGGATAGGCTCCAGCACGCCCGCGACCCTAGTGAGGAGAAGCGGCTCAGAAAATGGATGGATGGATGGATACCTTATAACCTTATAAATAAACTAGGCTGGGCGATATGGCCTTCAAATAAAATCTCAAAATGTTTTCCCCCAAAAATCAAATTTCCGATTTTAATCAATTTCTTCCACTTTGCTTTTTTTCCGATCATTAACTTGCACCAACTTCCACAGAAATAGAAATACATATTGTTTTTCTTTACAGATAAGGAAAGTGGTTCCTCTTGAAACAAATGTCCCTTGAGTCAAAGGGTATTTATAAACGATCCCTAATAAATTTGCAATTTAACATAAAAAAATGAACCATCAAACTGCAGGGCTCAGCTAGTCCATTTGCAAGAGAAAGAGTTACGTCGCACCCCTTCCAGCTCTCTGGTGGTCTTTTCTTATGTAGAGTTGTACAGGTGAGGCAAGGCGGCCTCCGCAAAATGCTGCTCGGAAGAACATCCTTTGGGTCAAACGGTTCCAAGATCTCGCTAAATCACAATAAATGGTCTAACTATGTCATTGGCAAAGTTCAGCTCTTTTGAGTCTGACTGCCTTCCACTGGGCTCCTTTCTTATCATATACTAAACAATGCGAAACCCATTGCGCTCATGTTGTCTGTTATTTTGTGAGAATTAAAGTCGCAAGTCGCTTTTATGATAAACAGTCACAAAAGGGGTTGGAAAATTTGCTAAATTTAGTGACCATATAGCTAAACTGGCAACACTGACTGCTTTTGTAAACGATTGTGGAAAATCGATTAATCGCCTAGCCCTCAAATAAACTAAATAAAAGGGGAATCAAATAAAACTACTCACCCTTTGATAATTAATCAGGAAGGGAGGCTTGTTGAAGGCTTGCATCATGCGTTTTAACTGTCATACAAGTGGAAAAAGAAGATAACCGCTATGTCATAAAACTTAAAAATCTTAAATTGCGTACTCACCATTAACTGACGATGTGACTTGGTTACGTGCAGATGGAGGATTATGCCGTAAAGCCTGGGAGGGGAGTCTTGTCACATAAAGACTAAATATAGCTGACTTTATTAGGATTTATTGCCACTTTAGCCATTTTTTTACTGATTTTTTACGTCTACTATTATCATCAATACATCACAGTGACAGTTTTGGTCATATCGTTATCATCAGATTTTCCCTCTACCAAAACGGGTGCCCTTTTGTGTTGACACTACAAAAACTCTACGGTCTTGCATGACGTCCCTTATGATGATGGAGGTTCTATACAGGATTTGGACACTTTCGCATGCTATTAATGAGAAAGTGTGTCCAAACTTTTGCCTGGTACTATGCGTATAGGATAGGGTTCTTGAGATGTGGATGTCCTGTGTCTTTTCCTTTAAAAGCATGCTCGTGTGCTGCTCTCACAGCCCACCATCCTCATTGTTGGCTCTCTACATCACGGGCTGCAGCACAAACTTAAGTGCTTTTCCAACCACAGAATGCTTAAGCGCGCAGAAAACTCTCTCCGTCTCTGTCATCCGCTGTGAAGAAGCGAGCCGGCGGGCTTTCCCCAAGTTTTGCACCAAAGTCTCCCTGCGAGAGCTTGCAATGAAGAGCAAATAAGGATGACAAGTTTAGGTACACCACTTCAATAGAATGATATTTAATACAAGAGCTCTATTGTTTCAAAAGCCTCTTTCACACTGTCTGTGACTGCCATTTTCTAGCTTTTCCCATGTCGCTGTTCTGTATAAATGGCATCCACACAGAATGGTGAGACAAAGTTGTTCTAGCAATTTCCCTCCTTTTGAGGAATTATTTAATTGATGCCATGCCCCAATAAATCGCCTGGTGCATTGTTTACATTGAACACACAGTCCAACAGTCCTTAAACTTTGTTGGAAATGGCAATCAAAGTATTAGAGGCAGCTCTCAGTATGATGCGGTGCAGTTTTGCGACACTTCAAAGTACAACCACAATAATAAACACATAAATTAATACCTCTCTGACAGTGTCAATCACAACAGAGCATTAGCTGTAAGGTGTACCTAATCTTCTGTCCAGTCTTATGTCATCAAAATTCCTTCCTTCCTGGATCGCCTGGACTAAAATACTGTACTACTTCTCTCTATTCTTTTACCAGATATACCAGTGGGGGTGGTGGAGGTGACTATTTCCAGCAGTGACCCCCACCCGGGCGGTCACGACACCCCCCACTCGCTCACCGCGAGCCCCCGCGTAAGTGAATACACACATGCAAAGTAGATGATTTATACGATCAATTTTCCAATTTGTATCCATGAGTCGTAGTTGTTTATCCAAGTGGTCTTGTTCATTGCAGCCCACAGAGAGCCAGAACAGAGAAGAAGATGATGAAGATGATGAGGAGGAGGAGGGCGAGGAAGGCAAAGTGGGAGAATGCAGCAGAGAGCAGAGGAGAAAGCGGCTGAACGATTTACTTTTGACCCTGCAGCATTCATAAGCTAACACACGCATAAAGGCAAGTGGAGCGGGAGACGTAATGGGAAACGTTGTAGTGGTTGTACAAAATCAACACGGCCTTGTGAAAGTAGTAGGTACAAAAAAAAATCTTTTCAAAAACCTTTTCAAAAAACTATAACGTAGAATTCAATTGAAGGAAATAACTCAGTTTAGAGGGGGTGTAAAAGTATCATAGGCTGATTGCGTAAATGTTTTGTGGCACATTTATGCAATCAGCCTATGATACTTTTACACCTGATACTATGATATGTTGAAGCACGTTTTGCTTTAATGACGACATTCAGTCATTTTGGACTTGGTACAAAGTTGAAAACCTTGTAATCACCCCGCAGTTGGATTTAGATCTGTGCTCTGGCTTGGACATTCCAAAACTAGAATTTTCTCCTGGCAAAGTCATTCGTTTGTTGATTTGGATATACTGTATGCTTTGGCTCAATGTGGAATTCCTCTTTTGCGCTAAACCTTACTGATACTGTATGTGGAACTTTAAAACTGTTCATACTGTATGCCATGCCAGCCTTTTCTGGCAACTTTTGCAAAAAACAATCAAAAATATCTGGTCTTGCCAAAGCATGTGGCAAGACTCCAGTCAAGAAGATCTTGGTTTAAATCACATCCGTCCCCATGCTTGCGTGGGTTTCCTCCACATACTCCAGCTTCCTCAAACATTCCAAAAACATGCATGTTAGGGTCATTGAAGACTCTAAACTGCCCATAGGCCTGGTACACGTAAGGATTTTTCAAACCTTAAAAGATTTTTTTTTTTATCTGTTACAGAGTCTGATAATCAGGCTTGGGTGTGGTCAGTGAAAATGGGTACTCTGTCATTAGGCTTTCTCTAGATCTACAAACACACAATGTAGCTCCTTCTGACTTTACCATACTGTTGCTCGCAAATACTCACTTCTGTCCTGAATCTAGCCTCCACTACTCTTTCCCATAACTTCATTGTGTGGCTCATCGGCTTTATTCTTCTATAGTTCCTACAACTCTGCACATCACCCTTGTGCTTAAAAATGGGCACCAGCACACTTTTCCTCCATTCCACAGGCATCTTCTCACCCGCTAAAATTCGGTTGAAAGAGCTGATCAAAAACTCCACAGCCACCTCTCCTAGATGCTTCCATACCTCCACAGCTATGTTATCGTTACAAACTGCATTTGCAATTTCCATCCTCTTTAGTGCCTTTCTAACTTCCCCCTTACTAATCATTGCCACTTCCTAGTCCACCACACGTGCATCTTCTACTCTTCCTTATCTCATTTTTCTTATTTGTCAATTCCTCAAAGTATTCTTTCCATCTATTTAGCACACTACTTGCACCAGTCAACACATTTCCATCTCTATCCTTTATCACCCTAACCTGCTGCACATCCTTTCAATCACTATCCCTCTGTCCAACCTGTACGGATCCTTTTCTCCTTACTTTTGTGTCCAACCTGGCATAGAGGGGAGCAAAAAGGTATTTAGTCAGCCACCAATTGTGCAAGTTCACCCACTTAAAAAGATGAGAGAGGCCTGTAAATTTCATCATAGGTATACCTTACCTACGAGAGACAAAATGAGAAGAAGAAAAAAATCACATTGTCTGATTTTTAAAGAATTTATTAGCAAATTATGGTGGAAAGTACATATTTGGTCAATAACAAAAGTTCATCTCAATACTTTGTTACATACCCTTTGTTGGCAATGACAGCGTCATGTCACGATACAATTGTATCAATGTTGACTGGACCCAGATGCAGACGCAGGTGGAGGAACTATTGGAGAATGGTTTATTATAATCCAGTTCAGGGTAAGTATCTCCAAGGCGTGAAGGTGGCCCGTCGGGACAGGGAATGTGCCGGAAGCGGAGGGGCGTGAGCAGGTGGGAGAGCTTGGCGGCGTGGCTGGAGCGAACAGCCAGGCGGGGGGCACGGAAGGAGCACTGGAGACGAAGAAGAACACAAGGAGGTAAGTGCGATTGCAGGAAGTCGAGTAACTTACAAGAGTGCGAGAGTCGGCCTGTGTACAACAATTGAGTGATAATACTCTTGCGGTGGAATCCTGGATCTGGCTGGCTTATATGCAATAATGAGTGCTGATTGAAGACAGGTGCGTGCTCAAGGTGATGGTGATTGCTAGGGAGAGAGAGAGAGAGAGGCAAGGCGAAAAGTGCCAAAGGAGGAACTGCAGGGCACAGATGATGACAGGTCAAACGTTTTCTGTAAATCTTCCCAAGGTTTTCACACACTGTTGCTGGTATTTTGGCCCATTCCTCAATGCAGATCTCCTCTAGAGCAGTGATGTTTTGGGGCTGTCGCTGGGCAACACAGACTTTCAACTCTCTCCAAAGATTTTCTATGGGGTTGAGATCTGGAGACTGGCTAGACCACTCCAGGACCCTGAAATGCTTCTTACGAAGCCGCTCCTTCGTTGCCCGGGTGGTGTGTTTGGGATCATTGTCATGCTGAAAGACCCAGCCCCTTTTCATCTTCAATGCCCTCCCTGATGGAAGGAGGTTTTCACTCAAAATCTCACGATACATGCCACCATTCATTCTTTCCTTTACACGGATCAGTCGTCCTTGTCCCTTTGTAGAAAAACAGCCCCAAAGCATGATGTTTCCACCCCCATGCTTCACAGTAGGTACGGTGTTCTTTGGATGCAACTCGGCATTCTTTCTCCTCCAAACACAACAAGTTGAGTTTTTATCAAAAAGTTCTATTTTGGTTTCATCTGACCGGATGACATTCTCCCAATCCTCTTCTGGATCATCCAAATGCTCTCTAGCAAACTTTAAATGGGCCTGGAAATGTAGTGGCTTAAGCAGGGGGGACACGTCTGGCACTGCAGGATTTGAGTCCCTGGCGGCGTAATGTGTTACTGATGGTAGCCTTTGTTACTTTGGTCCCAGCTCTCTGCCGGTCATTCACTAGGCCCCCCACATTTTTGCTCACGGTTCTTGTGATCATTTTGACCCCACGGGGTGAGATCTTGCGTGGAGCCCCAGATCGAGGGAGATTATCAGTGGTCTTGTATGTCTTCCATTTTCTAATAATTGCTCCCACAGTTGATTTCTTCACACCAAACTGCTTACCTATTGCAGATTCAGTCTTCCCAGCCTGGTGGAGGTCTACAATTTTGTTTCTGGTGTCCTTTGACAGCTCTTTGGTCTTGGCCCTAGTGGAGTTTGGAGTGTGACTGCTTGAGGTTGTGGACAGGTGTCTTTTATACTGATGAGTTCAAACAGTTTCCATTAATACAGGTAACAAGTGGAGGACAGAGGAGCCTCTTAAAGAGGAAGTTACAGGTCTGTGAGAGGCAGACCTGTAACTTGTTTGTTTCTAGGTGACCCAATACTTATTTCCACCATAATTTGCTAACAAATTCTTTAAAAATCAGACAATGTGAGTTTCTGGATTTTTTTTTTCTCATTTTGTCTCTCATAGGTGAGGTATACCTATAATGAAAATTACAGGCCTCTCATCTTTTTAAGTGTGAGAACTTGCACAATTGGTGGGGGACTAAATACTTTTTTGCCCCACTGTGCAAATGCCTCTTGTTTGGCCTTTTGCCACCGCTACCTTTGCCCTATCTCCATGTATTCCTTTTCTCCTCTCCTCAGACTCTCAGTGTCCCACTTCTTAGCTAACCTCTTTCCTTGTATGCTTTCCTGCACTTTAAGGTTTTACCACCAAGTCCCCTGCCCCCCTTTCCTACCAGAAGATACACCAAGTACTCTCCTGCCTGTCTCTCTGATCACCCTGGCTATAGGGGTCCAGTCGTCTGGAAGCTTCTTCTGCCCACCAAGAACCTGTCTCACATCTTCTCGAAAATCCGCACAAAACTCTTCCTTTCTCAGCTTCCACTGCATGGTTTTCTGCTCTGCCTTTGTCTTTTTAATCTTCCTCCCCACCACCAGAGTCATCTTACACGCCACCATCCTATGCTGTCTAGCCACACGCTCCCCTACCTTACAGTCAGTAACCTCCTTCAGGTTACATCGTCTGCATAAGATGTAACCCGCCTTCGTGCTTCTACCACCGCTCTTGGTGGTCACCCTATGTTCCTGCCTCTTCTGGAAGAAAGTGTTCACTTCAGCCATTTCCATCCTTTTGGCAAAGTCTACCGCTATCTGTCCCTCCAAGTTCTGTTCCTGGATGCCAAACATACCCATCACTTCTTCATCAGCCCCGTTTCCTTTACCAACATGTCCATTACAATCTACACCAATCACTACTCTCTTTGCCCGGTATGCTCTGAACTACTTTGCCTAGTGTCATACACACTTCTGAAATAACAAATGGTCTCAAATTACCTTTAATTACATGATATTATTAATATTCATCGAGCGCGAACAATGAGCATAACAGCAGTCATATTTACAACAGTAATAGTCGCATTTCTATTAATCTCTGCAAGTGTTTGTTTTCAAATGATCACTTCTACCACATTGGTGACCCCTGCACTAGGGCTTGAATGACAAACGATTTTTTTGCAGTCAACTATAATGTGACGAATGTCGAGTTGAAATCGATTAGTCGATGACATCATTGATATTTTATCAGCATATTAGAGCGGTCCCCAAACATTTTTACACCACAGACCGGTTTCACATAAAGACATATTTCGACAGACCTGCATAGACACAAATAAAAACAAATGATTAAAAATGCAAGTCACCATTATGATAATTGCAGTTGTTGTAATTAATATGAGACGTAATATTTTGACGATGAAGATGGAGTTTCACTTTGCACTACTTACGTCGTTCCTCGGCACCAGTCCCAAGGTACCGCTCTTAGGAATCTTTTAAGACTAGCTGCAATTGGAATAATTGAAGCTTGTGAAGGCCAACCGCTTTTCTCATCCACACCCATCTTATTTTCATACTCTCTGACCTTCGCAACGTATGAAGACTGTTTCGCCTTGTTGGTCAGACGTTTGTAAGTTTATGTGTTTATACGTCAGGCGACAGCAGTAGATGGGCGAGTCGAAAGTGCTCTGTAAATTGGCTGATTGAAGGACAAGTTGCCAAAAACGTAATTAGCGATTTCAACTGTTAAAACGACGTCGAAGTCGTAGAATCGACTTGTCGACTAATCGGTTCAACCCCCTAATACCCACTGTACATGCACAGATTAATTGACAGCATCTCCCCTCTGTGTAGGAAGGAGCACTCAAGAGGAAAAGGGACCAGGCTCGCCGCAGGACACAGACAGGTGCTGCTTTTGAATCGGAAAACAACAACAACAACAACAACACGGCAGAGAGGAGTGAGGAGGAGAATTTCAAACCACGAGAAAGACATCACTGCGCGCTCTGACAGCCACTGAACCGAGCGCGCTGAAGGGCATCACACCAAGGATGAAACCATGGCAACACATCTTTTGTCCGGGATGAAAGAGAGAAAAAAAAGAGAGCGTGATCGCGAGAGAGGGAGGATCAACTTAAACAGACCAGCTGAAATTAATTTGCACTAGTGCCCGAGCACAGTAAAGACACTAAACAAGTGTGTGTGCCCCCCCCCCCCCCCAGAAAAAACAACAACACACACTTGGATTGCTCCTCCTTGGGCACCTTAAAGCAAACTGGGGAAGGAACACAGACCCATGGTGGTTCTTGGACTTCGGGCGGGGAGTGCTAATCTTTTGGAAAAGGGAGGAAGCGCTTCAGCTCTAAAAGCACTTGTTTGGCTTTTCTTCACGTGACAAGCCAGTGAATAGGAAAATAAAGGGGGGGGGGGTCGGAATGATTAGAGGAATTTTGGCACTGCTGCAAAAGAATTTCTAATAAGGTTTTAAGAAAGATGTTATTTTTTGCGTGCTAAAGAAATCTACGGACACTAGGAATGTTTATTGTGAACTATTTTCTTCAAGTATCGCTTCCTGGGAAGAAGGGAGGGTCAAATGTGTCTTCGTGTACTTCAGACTGCCTTTGAGAATGTTTTATTGACAATCAGAATGTCCCAAGGTGTTTTAAACAACAACAACAAAAAGAAAAAGATGGCAAACATGAAATGCTAAGTAGAAGTGCCATGCTGTCTTGTGTCCAAGCAATATCTCTCCTAATAAGCACTATATGATACATTATCACATCATGTTAAATTAGTAATTTTTGTGTACAGATTGTTCATAGGTTGTTCTGACTTTATGGGTATTTGCTCAGTATGTACAATACATAACATTTAGTTTTATGTACATAACAATACTATATGACTTACACACAAAAGTTAATCATCCAATACTTTTTTTTTGTTTTTTGTTTTTTTTACAGCTGACCAATACATTAGACTATGATTGTATACCTTTTTATTTGTAATGTTTTTTTTAACAAGCATGGTTTTATTGGTCAGTGATTTTTAAGTTTTGTGGCTTAAAAAAAAAGCCAAGAAAGTGCAATTTCTTTGACTGTTTACATACCCTACATATATACACCCCCCCCCCTCCCCTCTTTCATCTTTTTTTTTTTAAAGTGCATCGCTGCAAGTGTATTATAAACTTTATAGCAAAGGTACATTTAAAAAGAGTTATCTAGTTTGCATGACTTGTAACCTTTGCCTGTTGCCTCTAACGATGTGCATCTGGGGGAAAAAAAAGAAAAAAAACGTCATAGAAAGTACGATCAGATTTGTATTTTGTTTTTGCTTATGTATCTAATAATAAAAAGCATTTTATGTCTACCAACTGAAAACCCTGCCAACTCTCTTAGTGTATGTGTTTACACCATGCAATGTCTCGAGGGGGAAAGATTCCATTTTGGCCTAACAGCGGCACCTAGCGGCGTTTACGTTGCTTAGGCAGTGTTTGTCCTCCATAATGACCCATAATAAGAGGATGTGTGATCATAGCTGTAAGGTGTGGGGGAGGGCTGCGGATCGCACTCGGGAATCATTTCTCCTCTTCTGCCCTTCAAAAACAACCATGGCCACTATTTATAGCGCAGAACCATCCCCAGGACATTTCAAAGGGCGTTGTGTTTTCCAAGCGTCCTCTCGTCTTCGAAAGCGCCGGCTTAGTGACGAAACAGATACAATATCGTCGTTTGGAAGCCGGAGGAGGCAAAATATTTGTTTGTAAAAAAAAAAAAAAAAAAATGGGTGGAAATGTTCGACGCATTTAAAAACGACGGCGCTCCAGTTACCACCGTGACAGGCTCTGCGCATGCGCGTAAATGTCGCCGTCAAAACAGCTTTGGCGGGAGACAACTTTAGATTTTATGCCGAGGGCGCCTCTCCCAAAAAGAATGAACGTCGCAGTCGTCGAAAAAAGACCGCACAGTGACGTCCTATGTAACGCAATAGAACGCGTTAACAACTGTACAGTATTTGCAAAATGACCATAGGGTAAAGAAGGCTATGGGGCATGCGTTAGCGAGCGTACCGCCCCCCTATCAAAAAAAAAAAGAAAAACATCCTTTTTGACACAAAATCAATTATTCATCTGTTTAAAGTAATGACGATAGATTTAGTGCAATTAATAACTCCCACAGGTGACGTTTTTCTGGTGTTACCGGGAAACCGCATCCGCTGACATGCGCCAGGGAGCGTCGACAAGTTACACGACCAAGCCCTTTGGTCAATCACTAAAAATCAATAAAACACTTTTATTCTTATTGCTGTAGTAGGTAGCAATGCGAGGCCACTACTTAGTACAGGTCAAACTGTGTTCAATTAATCATCAAAAATATTCACCAAAATTCAATAATCATAAAAACATATTCACCAAAAAGGAATAATTGTCAAAAATATTCACCAAAAATAGATAAAAACACGATGCTTGTTGCGTCATGTAAGAGACATTACCGAACTCTAACATTTCAATTTGGTAATTTGTCAATTCCACATAATAGTAATTGAACATAATAAATACATTATTATTATTATTACGATAAAACAGCTATCAAGATTAACCAATGGCAAAATATTGACACAGAGTATCTAACACTAGAAAATATATCTACTAAATGTAATAACCAAATAGATAACTTGAAGAAAAACTGGTCCCCTCTTATTAAAATGGTGAACCTTGAAGCTTGATTCTTGTCTGCCTGGCAAAGAATGTCATACAGAATTGTAATGTAATGACCAAATCATATCTTATATGCAATAATGAGTGCTGATTGAAGACAGGTGCGTGCTCAAGGTGATGGTGATTGCTGGGGAGAGAGAGAGAGAGAGAGAGAGAGAGAGAGAGAGAGAGAGAGAGAGAGAGAGAGAGAGAGAGAGAGAGAGAGAGAGAGAGAGAGAGAGAGAGAGAGAGAGAGAGAGAGAGAGAGAGAGAGAGAGAGAGAGAGAGAGAGAGAGAGAGAGAGAGGAAAGGCGCAAAGTGCCACCCAAGCTCCAAAGGAGGAACTGCAGGGCACAGATCATGACAGGTCAAACAAACATTTTGTTTGCTATAATGGTGATTTGTTGAGAAAAGTGTTATTAATGATTTTTAGTAAATATTTTTGATAATTAATTGCACACAGTTTAATCAAAATGCAAAATATCAGCAAAGTTTGACCTGTCAGCAGTGGACTCCCATTGCCAACTACTACAGCAAACAGATTGAAAAAACAAACAAACAAACATCTTTTGTTTGCTATATCTTGGTAATTTGTTACACATTTCTCTCGCTGTGTAACTGCAGCAGCTGTAGAGGCACACAACAAAACATCCCCGCCCCCAAAGATCCCATTTTAAAAAGGCCCAAACACTTGCCAATGCCAGGACCCTGGTTGACAACTTGGCATCCCTAACCCATGTGACGTGGATTTAACCAATGGCAGACGAGTGCGGTGACTGACTTTATTTTCTACGGCATTTTTTGCATTTAAAAATTATTCGACCCTATTGAGGATAAGCGGTACGGAGAATGATTCGATTTTGAAAAAAATAAAATAAAATAATACATTTAAAAAATGACAGACCAACAAGTTTGGTTCATACGGATACTAGTTTTATTTGGTGTATTTACAAACAAGCACATGCAGGAAGTGGACAGTGACAGGGACACTATTGTGCAGCAATCATAATAATAGGACACAGGGCAGGTCTACAGGCTACATGACACCAGAGACGAGGAGGGGGGAGCTACTGACTTACTACCCATGGTTGCACTCCCACAGGCTGTGCTTTCCCTGACATGAACACGTACTCTCACAGCTTTCACAACCCAGCAATTGGACTCAGAAAGAGCAATAAATAGTACATCCAAGAAATAAATAACGTGCAAACGAATGCATGGCAGTCATTACCTCACATTGGGATAATGGCAAAATCATAAACGTGTCGTTTCATGTTCTAGCGAGACGGATTATTTCTTGCTAACTCGTCCATATGACGGCAACAACGTGAGTCGTCAGTGAGGAGCACCGGTCTAACTTAATGCTACTGTTGCCACGGGGACGGTAATGCTACACTGCCATTCGACACCAAAACAAAAGTGTTCCCTGATTTGATCAGTAAGAGATACAAATAAAACATTCCCTCATTGGTAAACATTTCACTCCATCTCTCTCTCACTCTTTTCTTTCAACCTGAAATGAAATGATTGACCCCTCAACCCTGCAGGGGCTGCAACCGATGACTTTCCAGCAAACTGAACAACTCTACTGTATAAACCACCGTTTAATGCCTCACCAATTCTAAACATGAGAATAATGACTAAAAGATGGCAAAGTACTGTGTATGAACATAACCGCTGCCACCGCATGAGCACTTTCTACTACCACTGTAGCTAATATCGATGAAGGGGGGCGGGCGCTTAAAACATGGCAGCTTCACGGGTTAAAAGTGGATGCATAAGCCAACAAACCAGCAGACATTATTATCATCATCATCATCATCATCACCAGCGCCACATACATGAGGCGGTTTGCCTGCTGCATTCACTTCAGATAGTGAGAGCGCAAAGATTAATGAGCCCATGCCAGGTTGAACCAGTAGGAGATTAGTTAGCCTTAATAACTGTGTGATAATCAGAGGGATAATCATATTTCCTCAAATAGCAGCCATAGGCTCAACTGCAGAGAGTACTCGACCTTTATTTGACGGAAGAGGCCTTTACGCTTGTCCACTTATTGTTCAACGAGGAATAGGCTGGGTAGCTGCTTCACAATAGTATCGTTGCAGTTTCTTCTTTTGCGTCACGTCAATTTGGGGCAGCATTTATTGTATCACCTGAAAAAAGGAGGTGTTTTATTTTGTATTTTTTTTGTGGATGAGGACGACCGGCAACCAGTCCAGGGCCTCTCTCGCCCAAAGTCAGCCAGGACAGGCTCCGGGTCTAAGCGCTGGAGAAAACGGCTGGATGACGACGATTCATTGAGGCCCGGCGTCGATTGGGACGGAGGCCACTATTTGAGGAAATGCGGAAGATGCGTTTTGAAGTGATTTCAAGACGTGACGCACGCAGGAAGGAAGATATTGGATTTCAAACACGTACACCTCGTTGTTTGCATGACGACCGCTCGAGAACGATTCCACCTGTATCGTCGCTGTAGCAACAGCGTTACGTTTGCGCTTTGTGTTTAATGCAATATCAATATCACTTTATATATATAGACATGGATATTTATATATGTATTTATATGCTTTATATATATCTATATTTATACAGCAGTAAAATGTCAAACACGTGTGAACCGAAGGGGGTAAAAGGTAAATGGGGGGGTGTACGGGCAATAAAACACACATGTACACACAGCTACAGTTCACTACATGATCACGTATGCAACAGGAGGTTCTGGGTCAGTACTCCCAACGTGGCCGCCGCCGTACTGTCGACCAGGTGGCGGTCGCTGATCCGCGAGTGATTAAGTGCCCTTAGATCAGCGGCTGCCGAGGAAAGCGGACAATGCATTTAACGTGATATTTTACTCAAAAGTCATGATTTGACTCACTTTATGGTGAAATATCCCTCTAAGAGTACTGGAACCTCGTGCGAACCTCTCAGTATTTGCCCAAGAATAGATATTTTTTTGAATGTTTTGTTTTTCATCATTAATTCATGGAGTCCAGCTGTTGCGGCGTCACATGATGAGCGAGGTGTAGCCAATCGGTACCAGGCCCTCTCGGTCTCCCTGACGACAGCGGATCCAGTCTTGGTCGACGCCCTCCAAGACTACGAGCTCCTCGCCCTTGCGGAAGCTGAGCTCGGAGCCCGCTCCGGCGTGGTCGCACAGCGTTCGCACAGACCTGAGGAGCGGCCAAAGGCGCCGTGTGAGCCAAACAAATGCAGGCAATGACATCATCCCTATTACCGGAGGCTATAAAATTCAAACCTGAGGCTGGGGGAGGCGAGCATTTCATTTGTGGAGTGACTCAAAAATACTGCAACATTTCCAAAAGTACACAAAGCGCCACTTGGTTCGCAGTTTTATGGAAACAAAACTACTGTATTGCAACAGTGAAAAGCTTACATACAGTTTAGATTTCAATTTTATGTGCTGGTGATGTTATTTTACCATAACAAGTTTGATAACCTTACTTACTTGACCTTTAATTATATTCAGCAAAAAAGAGTGGTGGATAATATTATGGTATATTTTATTTGTTGCTGATTATTTTTCCTTTGTTTCGAATATTTCACTAACTTTAGCACTGGCATTCAAATTGATTATCTTTGTATTTACTCAAAATGAGACATTTGTAAAAATCTGATTTTACTTACTTACTACATTTTTGGCTATTTTCTTACAGACCAAACCAGCAACTGAATCATAATCTATTTTTGTGCATTTTCTGCACTGTCAATTTGGAATAACATCCTGTTTTTGAAAAAATGGATGGAAAATACAAATCTTTTTATGACTCATTGAAAAAAAAAAAAAAAGATTAATTGATTACTAATTGTTAGTTTGTAGCCTTAATATTAAGTAACATTTTAACATTACTAACAGTCAATCATGTATAGGGTTGAGCATCGAGAATCGAGAACCGATTGGAACCACGACTAACGTTCCGGTTCTCCCGCAACCGTTCAAATTGAAAAATTTCGGTTCCCAGTTTTGATGCCTAGTCCTCCAGCCGCGAAGAAGAAGTGGCGTAAACCAACAAAGAACGCGCACAAACACGTGCTTGTGCCCAACGGCGGCGGCAAACAAAAGTGTGTCTTACATTTGTTGAAATAAATGACCGGTCGCCTCAGTTCCAAAATCAGATTATAATGTGCAAAGGAGATTTTATTCTTCTTTTATTCTTCTCACAGTCTCATCATCCCTTGTTGTGGCTGCTTGTTCTTTTGAAATGTGTGTCATAAAATAAAGACCAAAAAGCCCAAAAACAAAACGCATGCTGCAATTTTTCAACATTGTGTTCCACTCCCTCCCTGCCAACTGCTAATAGTTTGACTTAAGAAGCATATGAAATAATAATTTTGTCACATAGCAGTTTAAAATTTGTGACTAAAATAGCAATAGCATTGCGGCAAAATAATCAGTATTCTTCATTTGTTGAATTCTTTTTCATATGCATTTAAGCCCCGCTATTCGCAGGGGGATAGGGACCGAGCCTGACCGCGACTAGTGAAAATCTGAGAATAATTAATGCTCCCTTAGAACTTCCTGAAAAAAAAATACAATTCCGAGAAAACGTCAATAAGCGGGGGATTGGGTGGGGAAACACAAATAAGCGCGGTTTTCCGGAAATCACAGGGGATAAAAAATTTTGTAAATTTACGAATGCCAAACCACAAATTTGCGGTCAACTGAATACTAACATGTTTTTTACTTGGCTATTGAAAATTAAATAAATGTGCGATTCAAAGGTGCAATAGAAAAGCTGCATTTTGGTTGGTTGATAAAGTAAAAGACCTGGTGTAAAAAAGTACCTGTGTGGTTTGTCTGTCGTCTCTGGAGTATCAGCCGCACGTTCTGACACAGTGTGACTTTCTTCCATTGGTTCTGGGGTCGTCCTTAAAACCGGGAACGAAGTGGTGCTCACCATTCGGGTCAGCGCCGTGACACCAGGAGCCAACCACTGCGAGGGACGCCTGGATGGTTGCATGTACAGATAGAAATTATATCTCATCTGTGGAACCCACCCAGAACAATAAAATGGACTCACTTGCTCAATGGTCCTTGAGCCACTGGAGTATTGGGGCTTTTCGAAGAAGTAGAGCCAAAGAGGCGACCCAGACTCCAGGGCACCTGTGCGACAGAACTAACTGGGGCGAAGTCGCTCTCTGTCTGGGCCTGGTGATCCTGCAGACTGGTCCTCGCCTCTTCAGTTTTCCCGGTGGCCAGGTTGAGCTCGGCCAGGTTCTGGCTCAATCGTCCTCCCCACCGCATCACAGCACCCCAACCGTGCTGGATCACCTGGGATTTTGACGACAAATGTGAGCTCTGAATAGTCATACATGACTGTCAGGAAGTGAGTACCTGTCCAGCCTGCTGAGCGAAGCTGTCCTCCTCTATGTTCGGAGGAGGTAATTCCCCAATCCTCTTGTCCTGGACCCACCGGAGCTGGGGACTTGTATGGCCCAGAGTGAGTGACCACCCTGCATTACTAAGAGTAGTTTGACCCTCTTCAGCTGCCAGATGTCCAGGACCCGTAAAGTCTACCTCCGAGAGACTTTCCATGTGTCTGCCACCTCTCTTTTCAGACCGGGTCGCCTTTGTCGATTGACCCGCATCCTGAATGGGGGGACTGCGCACCTGTGGGGCGGGGTTGTGGGGCTCCAGGCGGTGGTGCTGGAAGAGCAGGTCGAGGTTGAAGGTGAGCAGGCTGAGAGGCTGCAGCATGAGCAGCAGCTCGTCGAACAGGTGCTGGCAGGCGCTCAGCGACAGATGCATGAAGGAGGACGGACGGTAGTACGCGTCCAACACATCTGCGAATCAATAGGTTACCTGTGAAAACTAGTTGCACTGCATGACTGTTCAGCCGCATCACTCTGTCTGCATGACAAAGGTAACTATACTGTAATCTACAAACAAAATAAAACAATTGAATATCAAATTGCACAACAATGTTGCGGGTACCTCAAACCTAAATGGAATTGAAGCCTAAATAATGTCATTGTTAAGGCCTGTATTTGTACAACTCTTTAGTGTTTTCCCAGTGTCAAATGCACTTACCACTGCTAGACTGAAGGTGAGACACCCAGAAATCCAGCTGCTTTGAACTAGAAAAAAAAAACGAGAGACTGATTTATAGATCTAAATAAAGACACCATTTATTTCGGTAAAAAACACAGCACGCACTTAAGTAATCCGAGGACGAAGGCATTGAAGCGGTGTTTGCTCTGTTTCAGCTGAGGCAGTTCACCAAGTCGAACTTGAAGATTGAAAAGGGCTTGCGTTTTAGGACCTGAATGATCGGGAGAAATGGATCGAGTGCATAAAAGACAGAAGGAGGGGAACAGTATAATTGCTCTTGTGTGTGGGGGAAAAAGAAAAAACAAACTCTCAGGCCATTTAGAAAGAGAATTATAGCTGAATATACTGTGCAGCTCTAAATCAAATCTATTGATTTTATTTCAGTTATGCATTCTCCAACCTGGCCGTGTTGAAGCCAGAACCAAACTCCAGGCTGAATTTGGCCTCCTGCCTGCAATCAGGTCACTCTGGTGGGGCTTTAGACCGTCCGTCAGGAGGCTGTGGAGGGCGGGGCAGAGGCACTGCAGCACCAGACGGCCCAGCGATGGATTTACTGTGCTGTCTCCTGATAAAGCCTGGAGACAGGAGGGGAGGAGGACAATATGTTAGTAGATGGGAGGAGAAAGCACGCAAGATACGGCAAATCCAATGCATCATTTGCTTTGAGATGGAATGCACGCGGAAGTAGCCTCTTTTACAAATAAATCACACAAAACAGACACATCACAGCTTCAAAGAAGGTCCAGCATCATAGTGGCATCAATTGCACTGATAAACCCTTCAAAGCATAATGGTATGACCCATCCTTGAACTAAGAAGGCGCTAACTAGGGCTGCAGCTAGAAAATATATCTAGAATCGATTATTCTACTGATTATTTGATCGCTTAATCGAATAAACATTTTGCTAATTTTTATTTCAAAATAATGTTTGTTCAAATTGCGGTTTATTAACTCATTATTGTTTATTTGGTATAGTTTACTGATTAAAAAAAACAAATAAACAACAGTTAAGCAATATCACACAAGAGGGAGCGATGTTGTACTCGCCAGCCTTTTTCAAACCGATTAATGCAAACACTTGCTAAACACTTCTGAAGCTGCTTCAGGTTCAACTACATGTCAATTACAGGTTATTTATACTACGGCTGCAAATAATATTTATTTTCTAAATAGATGAAACTATTACTTTCTTTTTCATAATAATGGTGATTCAGTTACTGGTTTGGTCTATAACATGTCAGAAAACAGGCCAAAATGTTCATTGTTCATTTGATAATCGATTAGTTGTCAATGAATCGATTAATTGTTGCAACTTGAGTGCTAACACAAATATGACATCACGCCACAATCGTTTTTTTTTCTGTTCATGGTGAAGGTCTGCGCTTTATTGAGTGACATTTTAGTCAGCATGTTGAGACACACAAGAGTCAAAACAGCGAAGTGGCTCACCTTCTGAACTAGTGTCCGCGAAGAACTGAACTGGGCCAAGACGGCTTCCACCGCCACACCGACCGCACTGACGAGAGCTGGAACAGGAGTATCAGTGTACAGTAAAAACACAAAGCGGTGACACTGCAAAATCACAAACACACACAAAAGCGTAACAGCAATACCTCTCTTTTCCAGCAGGTGCAGAGAGGAGAGGCGGTATCCCGTCATTGGATGCAGCACATCTTCGCCCATCCAGACCGCGTCACCTCTCTGCACGGCTCCAGCGAACGACACACTGCGAACAGCTGGCAGCGGCAGCGGTAACAAATAAATAAATAAATAAATAAAGAGGAATGACTTCGAGGAATAAAAACTCAAATTTAACATGCGCAAAAGAAGCTATGGCAGAGAGAAATTTCATAACTAAAAATGTTACTAGGTGTCCTCAGCGATGAAGAGAAGTCAGAAAAAAAGCAGATGGTACTACAGATGATTAGAAGAGGGAGTGAGTCATAGCATAGCGTAGTTGTCCATTATATGCTTCTTCTTGTATTATATTAGTGTATATATAGGTATACAATAGATTCTAAAAATCTGTTTTCACAAAAAATAGGATCTGATATAAATAAAACTGGGGAATATCTAAACGTTGTTTTACTTTTCGGGAAAACATACACCTCAAAATGTAACCAAATATGTGGTGCAATCACGGTCAACATGCATGACGTTATACCACAAACTAAACTAAAAGTCTTTAAAGCCGCACAGACCGCACGAGGGAACGCTATGGCCAAACAGCTCACTGAGCGGCATCGTATGAGTTCAAAGAGCGATAGGTAAGCAAAATGACGCATTTAAACAACTTACCTTCAAATAGAGGTCGAACGAGTGTGAATTATTTTTGTGACAAGCAAACTTTTGCCCTACTGGTTGGATTTGGATAAGCAATTAATCAATATCGGTGTTTGTAGATGAGCAGAGTCGAGCACTAAGCAGCTAGCTACAAAGGTGCATTGAGTCATAAGTTTAATTAAGACACATGCTTCTAAATAACAGTGTAAATATATTGTTTACTGTCCTTAATACATTGCCGAAGTATCGGATCGGACTCGGTATTGGCAGTTACTCAAAATCGCGTGACTCGACTGCAAAAAAAATGTGATCGGGACACTGCTACTTATTACATGTAATTAAATTTTATGATGGCAACAATTTGACCCTAGAATTAAGTTTTTCTATTTCCATTCATTCTTTGAGGAAAAATAGTTTCCAAATATGAGCAAATTGGAGGTTAACCAATTCCTAATTAATTTTAAATGATAGCAAACTCACAATATTTTCAGTAATGTCTGCCATTTGGTAGAGTGTGTCGCACAATTGGCTATTTCTTGTTTTTGTTTTTTTGTTGTTTTGGGAAGCAAAGCATAAAGAGGGGTCGTCATGTTGCTGTTAATTGTGCAGAACGTCAGCAACAGACAAAGAGGCAGTGTTACTCTTGTATACACTCCACAGTGCAGGTTGGGGGTGTATTTGGCTTTTGGGTGAAATTTCATGATGAACCTAAAAGGCACTATAATCTTTTACAGGTGAACTTAATTGACCTTCTTTTAACTTTTGAATGCACATGCCCGACTGGTCAATATTTCAGTACTTTTTGAACAACTTGACTTTCGACCTATATATTTCCTAGGACGTCCACATCCATACCTTTCTGTGACTCTTCCAGTCTCTTTGTTGCAACCCGCTGATGACACTGTGATACCCTAAGCTCTGCGGCCACTGCCAAGGTACTGCTGATCCATTTTTAGATGTTTTGATCTCATGTTAAGATGTGAACAGCATGATGAAGAGGACAGTTTAAATTTAAATTCTAATTGAATCATGACATTTATTAGTTGATTCATGAATCAAACACCTGTTGTGAAATCAGCTCCTGATTAGTGAACATCAAGTTGTGCGAAAAGTACTGGAACATTGAACAGGTGGACATGTGCATTCAAACGTTTAGAGGTCAAATTAACTTCACCTTTCGAGGTAATAGTGCATTTAAAGTTCATGCTCAAATTTCACCCAAAAGCCGCATATCCCTAATTTTGTTGTGAGCAGTAATGTACTGTAATATGTGAACGTTCAGGAAATATGGACCAAAAAGCTGAGGGTTCTTATTGTTTTAACAACATTTGTCTTGCCTGTGTTCTGAATACACAACCCTGCAACAACTCAGGAGTCTAACAGAACAGACGAGTCACACAGAAGACAGATGGACAGAAAAGGGACAGTGAGTGGCGGAACCCAATCAATCTGACAGAAGCAGATGTCAACCCTCGGAAGCCTATTTTTGCAGCTTTAAAAAGGACGCAACATAAGACGACTCATTGATATTCTTTAACATTGATTTCTGATTGCAATCACGACACAGTAGGGAATAAGGACAATAAACTAAGGAGAGAACAACAGACATGGCAGAAGGCGGAAGAAGAGAAAGAAAGATCTTACTGGCCACGCGCGGCTGCTGAGAAGACTGGTAGAGTTTTGGGGGCAGAGGGGGAGCACAGAGGGGTATTGTAGGGTACAGGTGCGGGTAGTAGGGCGGGGCGGCAAGGGCAGGCAGAGTGTGAGAGCGGGGGAAAAGGGGAGAGCTTAGGCCGGAGCCCGCCACGCCGGGAGGTAGCGCTCCCGAGCGTTGGGGAGGCGAAAGGGCTCCAATAGGGGAGAGGCGAGGAGGCGAGCCCCCGTGCAGTGGGCAGTGCTTGGAGCGGTGTAGGTAATAGGTGGGCAGAGGGGGCAGCTCTTTGGACGTCTTGGTGTTGTTAGCGTTACGGTCTGTTTGCTTTTTTTGAGCGCATGGATTCGTCATCATGACATCTATGTTCTTATAAGGGGTGGTGCATTCTGAAGCATCCGCAATACTCTGCCTGTCACTGCAGTATAGCGAGTCCGAATTACACTGAGAGCCCAAACTGTCATCGATTCTGCTACCCCTGGGAAATTGATTTGCTGTATTTTGCCTTACTTCCTTCCCAGGGTTGGGAGAGCCAAAACCAGCCCTGGACTGGTAGCTAAACACAGCATCAGCATGAGCCCACTGCGGGGCTCCTTGCGAGTCTGAAGACTCTCGGCCGATGTGGGCTTGCGGCCTGGAATTTATAGGCAAGTGCCTCTCTTGACAGGAAGTAGGGGCAGCGTGGAGGAAGTAGGGCTGGGGAGGCTGGGTAAGGGACAGTGGGGGGGAGGAAACTGCTTATTGCAAAGGTGCAGGAGGAATGCAGGAGCAGAGTGTACAAACAATGGAGACATCAGAATGGGATTGGATAGGAAGAAGCAAAAAAAAAAAAAAAAAAAAAAAGTGGTAAACAAACGGGAAGGAGAGAGATGCAGAGAATGTTAGTGTCTGTTGAGAGAAAAATGCACACTTATGAGTGTAACACAGCAGAAAAGACACAGTCTTCGCATCATTTCAACAGTTACAGTGATTCATGAAAAGCAGGACATTTGACATTTGCATTTTAGCTGGCTGGACACGACAAAAGACGACACGCAAACTACAGGCGAACTAGTTCATGTGTCAATCAACAAACAAGCTACAGCTCTCGGTTGCACTTTTCATATTTGCCTATTGTATGTTAAGCACAAGCAGCAAAAATAAAAAATAAAATAAGGATTCTAATTAGTACTTCTCGTGTCCTTCCCTCCCTCCACTTGCATTTTGAGTTCCTCCACACGCTGAGTCAGACGTCAGCTAGGATAGCAACGTTCACGAGTCTAATCCGTCTCAATTAACAGAAAACGTCCCTACAGAACACGAGTAAATGACACCACAATTTAACCATGTAATTCTACTCAATAACTAGCGGTTCTGAAAGAAAGAGCAAGAACAAGTTTAACAATACAGTACCTCGTTTTGACTCAGGTTATTTGAAACTAAACACGCAACTCTTCCTGTTTCGGGGCGAAGTTGTCGGTAATTGGTCGAGATTCTAAGCCCCGCCCGTAAAAAGCTTAAAGATGTACACACCTAAAAAGGTTCAAATCATGTGGACACCTATTTGCTGCAAATTAGCCATAAAACTCATTAGATTCTCAGTTGAAATGACTCAGTAATTGTGGTAACAATGATTGACACCAAACGAGATAACAGACCCTAACCCTATTTTTTTTAAAGGGAAGTAAAAGAAATATGGTGACTTTACCGGAAGACTTTCCACCTTCTTCCTTCTCTTGGCCGCCAGAGGCAATGAATAATTGAATGAGACAGTGATGACATCACACTCAGATAACCAGGAACTGGAGACTTTCCAACCTTCTCCTCATATTACCTCCAGCATCCATCCCCTTTTCACACACACAGTCATCCCTCACAGTTTGTCCCCTCACTATCTTTAAGCATTGTGCAGCATGCCATTCTGTGACTCATTCTCATCCTCCATCTTACCACTCCTGTTCCCTCCAATATGTTCTTAACTGTTACCTTAAATTATATTGTCAGTCTCAAAATGAGTCTTAAAATGGGGACCATGTGAATACACCCTCGGCAGAAAAGTGAAATAGTGGTTAGCACGTCTGCCTCACAGTTCAGAGATCTCGAGTTAAAATCTCAGCTCAGGCCCCACTGTGTGGAATTTGCATGTTCGCCAGCATCCCAAAAACATGCATGTTTGATGAATTGAAAATTCTCAATTGACCATATTTTTGAACGTGAGTGTGAATGGCTGTTTATCTATATGTGCCCTGCGATAAAGTGGCGACCAGTCCAAGGTGTAGCTGACCTCTCACCATAAATCAGCTGGGATAAAGATCCAGCTCAACCTTACGAGAACAACTGCTCCAGAACATTTCCGGATGGATGAAATACTGAACACGCACGTAAGTATGAGAACATTCAAACTCCACACAGGAAGGCTCAAACTGAGATTCGAACCCAGAACATTCAAAACTGTAATGCATAAGTGCGAACCACACTTCCTTCTCTGGTGTTTTATTGAATTATTCTAATTGTACTTGACAACTCTTCTGTGCTGTTTTATAATACTGATTGTTTGTGCAACGCAGTACGAAGATACAATACAGTATATGGACAAATTATTGGGCCAACTCCTGATTGATTCAATATTTGTCGTGTGTTTGAATAATTGCTACTCGCCATCTCAGGACCATGTATGTAAACCGAGGACCCCCTGTATAGTCAGTCACACACGATCTGTCCTTCACCATTGTACACACATAATCCTTAAATATAAGATTATACCACGAAAATGGCTTCTCACCAGCGGTTCTGGGTTCACGTGTCTTCCCTCCATCGGCCTGTCCTCGCACCTCCGCCTCCTCTTCTTCCCGCTTCTCCTTGTCCTCCATCTTCACCATGTCTTCACGCTCCCACTCTTTGCCAGTCATCCACAGGCTGCTGTCACTGAGTGAGGAGCCCATCTTGTCGCCTCTTCCACTCGCCTCGTCCACCCTCTGCAGCATCTCCTTCAGCGCCGCCATGGAGGTGAGCGCTGGCGGCGGCTGCATGAATAGGGCTTGGGCCTGAGAGGTATACTCCCACTGGCTGCCTTCGCTGCCCTCCTTCGCCCGTCTCCACTTCAAGTTGTACAGTATATCGGGGTCCGGGGTGGTGACTGAGGGGTCGGGCTCAGGGTCGGTGATCACCTTCGTTGTAGGTGCGCCGCTCTTGTTGCGGTAACGCAGCTCTTTGAAACTGGTGACCTTTGGAACTGGGGAGCTCTTTTTCACCATTTCCATGTGCGATTTTCTTAATTGAGTGGGCTGCGGCAGGAGATCAGCGTCAGGCGTGAATGCTATGAGCCAATCGAAGCGCTCGGGCCGTGCGGAGTTAGCCAGGAGGGTGCTGACTGTAGGAGGTGGCACGCTTGGTGGGATTGGGGGTAAGGGGCGAGGTGGAGGAGGAGGGGGAGGTGAATGTAGCGCCTCACATGGATAAAGGCGGGACTCGAAGCTTATTTTTGCCTTAGTGTCCTGCGTGTGACTTAAGGTGGTGCTGTAATAAGTGTCCGATGTCAGAATGCTGCTTTTCTTCCGTCTTCGAGCCATCTCTGAGAATGAGGTGGTTCTCTGGGCCTCTTTGCCCTCCTCTGTCTGACACTCCCTGGGAATATCTGCCCTTCTATCCCCTGCCAACGTGGCTCTGCTGCTATATGCATCTTTTTCCATTAATTCAGGATCACATTCCTTCTCCTCTCCGTGTATTCTGAACTCTCCATCTTCCTCCTCCAACGTCCCAACGCAGTCGCCAAGCTCTGGGCTCAGTTTGAGGAGCTCAGCTTGGGTCAACCCTGCGAGCATCAACAACTTGCGGATCTCCACATCCAGAGCGTGGAAGGAAGGAGGAGGAGGCAGTGTTGGTGGCAGTGGTGGGGGTACACCTGGAGGGGGCAGGGCGGAGGAGATAACCGGCGGAGGAGGCAAAGGTGGTGGGCGTGTGGTAGGAGGCGGTAAGGAGAGGGGAGTCTTTTCCTGTTCTGCTTGAAGGGCGGCAAGGCGTTGGGCCTCCTTCCTGGCCAGGTGTCGCCTCCGAGGTGGAGGAATGGGAGGAGTCGGGGTGGGGATGGATGGAGAGGAGGTGGTGTAAAGGGTGAGGTACGGGACAGGTTTGGAGGTGGGGAGGGGAGGGATGGATGGCGGAGATGGGGGCAAAGGTTTCTCGCAGCGAAAGGTGGTGAACGTGGGAGAGGAAGAGTTTGGCGTGAAGGTTGACAAGGTGGGCGAGGTGGAGACAGCCATGGAGGTGGTCTCTCGGCTGATGTTGATGTAGGTGTGGAGGTCGGAGTTGACGCTGGCGTGACGGGCCGGAGGCTTCGGGGGCCGAGGAGGTAGCTCCGCGGGGGATGGGGTGTGGGAGTCTGGAGCAAGAGGATCGTCACAGTCTGACGGAGCGGTCAGGTCCACGCCGGCGTCTGAAAACTCCTGAGATTCTCCCATGAATCCCCCGCTGCTCTTGTACAGCTTCCAGCCCATGTCAACGCTCCCCATTTCATCCATGATGTCAGCGAGGTTCTGCTCCTCCAGATCGCCAAGATCAAGCCCCTTCTCATGGAGTCTGGCTACGTACGCCAGTTTGATCTCCCTGTTGACCTTCTCCAAGTGATCCAGATGGTCCAAACGATCCCTCAAGACATCCCAATTCTGCTCGCCCTCCAAATCCCAACGGGCCACTTGGATCAACTGACTGAAACGCTCCATTTTCCCAAACTCCCCGACTGATTCCAGGAAGTCAAGCAAACCCAGCTTTGTGACTTCTGGATCATCTTTGACTCCCAAGTAGTCTGGAGAAGGGGTGTCCAAGGCTGAGGGATAGCCCTCATCTGGGGATGAAATGGGGGTGTGTGACGTCAAAGTGAAGGGAATGCGCCTGATTGGTAAGGAAGGGAGAGAACGTGCAGGCGGCTGACATTGCGAAGAAGACTCTTTGATTGACACCGACAAATGCTCTTGGTGTTGGGGAGTGTATTGATCGGTGCAGTCCGACTCCAGATCGGAGCAGGAGCTAATGGAAGTGGAGGAGGATGAGGTAGAGGAGGAAAGCGAGAACTCCAGCAGGGAGGGAGGGCAATCGCAGCACGAGGGCACCAGGGTGTCGTCGTCATCCTCGTCATCGTGGTCGCCATCGTCGTCGTCTTCGTCATCGATATCAATGTCCCCGCTGCTGCTCTCATCATCCTCTTCCTCTGATTTGATATCTTTCTTGTCATCGAGATCTGCTTTTTCTAACATCTCTTCATTGGCGGCGAGTTGGGGAGGAGGCTCCGGCTTCACTTGAGAGGATGCCCGAGGCTGCTCCTTGGCCCCCGTCTCATCTTTCCTCTGGGGCGCCACGACCGGAGGCGGAGGAGGAAGCTGCAGTTGGTGCCTGAGAGAAATAGTGTTGTTGTTGTTGTGGTTATGGTTGAACATGCTGTTGTTGTCCTGCGGCGAACGACCATCACAGCACAAGCACGGCAGGCTCGGCTCATTGCAATTGGGGTCAAGAGGGAGAAGGGAAGGAGCTGGGGAAAGGGGAGATGAGATTTTGGTCGCCGCTGCCACCGTACGGACACTCTTCGGTTTGGGCTTAGCTGATTTAAAGGGAACAGAGTTCTGTTTTTGTGCACCAAACCGGCTTTGACTGAACGATGCTCGAGGCTGCACCGCCGGCCTGGTCCTGGAGGGAGCGACGGGAACTTTAGTCACCTGTCTGGGGGAGGACGAAGCGATGGTGTTCTTGTTTTTATCCTCCTTCTGAACAACGCGAGACTTTGGTCCAGCGTGGGTCGCGGCCCGCCTGGTGATATCGAAATGCCGCGGTTTGGCGGGCTGAGAGGAGCGGCTGGAGGACTGCATTCTGGTAATAGGATTTTTTTAAAAGATGTTTTGGCTGCTATTGTAACAAACGCTGGGCCAAGCCGAATTCTGATGCATTGTGATGGTCACATCTTGGACTGACTTCGAAGGCCCTGAAATATCAAAGCAGACATATGGTGAATATTAATAATGTGCAATATATGATGTTTTTGCATCACTCTTTTCAAGATAAAGCAATTATCTTGAGCAGGGGTGGGCAACCTCCAGGTTCTGTGCCATAGAGCAAGCGTATTTGATCCAGCATGCCATATAAATAAATAAAACCTCAGAACTGTTATGAAAAGAAAAATGTAACCCACAAATGAGTACACCCTGCACTGGTCGTCAGCCAATCACACAAACATACACAAACAACCATTCACACGAAGAGCCACATCTAGGGATAATTTTGAGTCTTCACTGAACCTAACATGCAGGTTTTTGGAATGTGAAAAGCACCTAAGAAAGCTAGGAGATAAAAAAAAAAAAAAAAAAGTATTGCAGGAATAATTAACACAATAAATAATATACATACAATATATAAAATATACAGTTCATAAAAAAGAATTATAAAACAAAATTA
The DNA here is from genome assembly GCF_024500385.1 of Phyllopteryx taeniolatus. NCBI lineage: Eukaryota > Metazoa > Chordata > Actinopteri > Syngnathiformes > Syngnathidae > Phyllopteryx > Phyllopteryx taeniolatus. The sequence continues at coordinate 13,151,157 of NC_084507.1, read as the reverse complement.
AACTACTACTTAAATTTTCCTTAAATAAAGGAAGGATTTAAGGTCTTATAAATGTTACTTATGTTGCAGCCGGTAAGCTTAAACTAATCCTCCTTATTAAAATTACAATCCAATTTATACCCTAACGCTATTCATCATCATCATCATCATCATCATCTGTTCGGCCTGCTCACTGCTGGTGTTGCCCGTCTCCATCTGTGCAGCCACCCTCCCCAGCTCATATGATAATGAATATGAATGTAATTTTTTTTTTCTTGTAAAGAGAGAAAAGAGAAGCACAGCATCCCTTAAAGCGATGAAGGGCTGCTTTAAGTGGAGCATGAAATAATCAGGCAGCAGCGAGGCTATTGCTCATTGCTGCACGGTGCCCTTTTCACGTCACCAGAATATAAATCACACACACGTCTCATTCTTGATTGTCACGTCGAGGACAAAAAAAGAGAGAACGCAAGCTCCTTGGAAAATAGGAAGTAATGCCATGTAATTTGACTCTGCTGACTGTGTACTGTATTGAGCCTGCATCTATTGATCCTATAGACATGATGGAGACTGGGAGGAAGAGAGAGGAACGGAGAGAGGAGGGGAGGTACCATCCGCATCGCCCTCATATGAAGGCCCGTCCGCTTTAATGGTGCTTATATTTACAGTACACTCTAAAATAATGTCACGGTATTTACATTTTTTGTTTTTGTTTTTTTAAATGACAGCTTTAAAGCGGTAGATGTGATTCGTGAGAGTAGGAGGATTCACCACCCGGACGACCATCCTGGTATTTTAGATGCACTAGTCAACAAACAATGTAGAATTAACATGACATAGTTGAGTACTCACCTCCAGGAAGAAGGCGTCCATCTCGTTCGCTTCAGTCCGTGTCGGAGTGGCTCCCTCCCGGACGCGAAAAGCGTCAGACTCCAGGTCCTCTCGCGAGCGTCGAGACTCCGCGGACCGCTACGACCGAAAGAGGAGAGAGAGGGACGGAGGGCGGGATGGGGGGGCTCAGTCACGTGGTCAGCACTGCTCGCCCCGTGTGTCACGTGACTCCCGCAAGGGCGTAGCGGTCCGTTGAGACACGCTGACCATACCTCTTTTGGCTACTTGTTTTGTCAGAACATCTCATTCATTTCGTTCTGTTTGGAGTAATGACTTTCTAACCCTCCTACTGGCTTTCATTAGAACTTAATTGCAACGAGTTACTTTTCATATTTAAATTGAAGGAGCAGGTTCATTTTAGGCCAGCATTGTGGACTATAGTGGTAGCCACGTGTGCCTCACAGTGGAGAGGTTCTGAGTTTGAGTGTGGAGTTTGCATGTTCGCCCGGTGCTCGTGTGGGGTTTCTTCGGGTAATATTAATGATCAAAATGGATGTGGGGAAACAACAGCCTCCGGTTCCCTGCAACACTGACAATTAAGGCAGCACGCTGCTCCGGGTACTCCGGCTTTCAACCGCATTCCAAAAAAAAAAAAAATCGTTATGTCGTAGGAAGACTACATAAGTGTTCAATAAAAACAAGACAGAGGCTTTGTTCATAAAATATATTGTAAGCTGCTGTAAAATTATACAGTCAACACTGAGCTTCAATATAGGAACCGAAAAACGACTTCAATGATTGGTGAAAACAAAGATTGTACCAAAATGTTTGCAAACAAACGATCCTATAAGATTAAATGCAAAATGTACATTACTTATAAGGTAAAAACAACTGAAATGCACCTAACAAATATACTGCATCTGCTTAAAAATGATTGGCACTGTTAACATTATGCAGTTTGCAGATAAATTTTATTTGGTGTACCACGAGAGGGAGCCAGTGTAGTCAAGTGTGTCATTTACCACACTTTGGAATCGGTGCTCCAAATTGTCCATAGGTGTCAATGTAACTGTGTGCTTGTTTCAACAAGTCAGGGCAGAGATCAAAATAATAAATACATCTAGGCAATAAACAATCAGTCCAGGGCAGCCTATACTTAAAGCAACAAATATAAAAATACAGAATGAAGAAAGAAGGTCTGCCTGGATGTATAGCTCTCATTCATACAGTATAGTAAAATTAATACATCTATACGTCACAACTGAAATCTAAAGCTATCACTCAGCAGAGAAATGACTGGGGATGCTGCAATAAATAGATAAGCTGACGTGTTAATAGATTTAAACCACTGCCTCCATGGTTTAGAACTTTCCACCCCTCCTTGCGTCTCAAGTCCTTTGACATTTTCCCATGTTCCTCCTCACTTGTTCCTCTTGTAGATCTTCTTGGCAAAGTTGAGGAATACGTCGTGAGGAAGGTTCTGAGCGTGACACGCAATGAGTTTCTGCAACCGCTGGTAGCTCTCGTCTTCGTACTTGTGGTAGAGGCTCGGCATCTGCAGGGCGTCGTACAACGCTTTGACCTTTTCCACGCTGGCGCCGTCGTGGCGCCCATAACACGCCTGAGGGGGAGAACCGACAACTTTTTAACCAGTTGAAGCGGGGAGAGAAGTTCATCTGATCTAGCCTGTGTAGCAATGAGTCACTATTTCTTTGCAAATGGCTTAAGGATTTGCTGACGACCAGTTCAGGGTGTACCCCGCCTCTCCCAGAGTCCGCTGGGATAGGCTTCAGCACGCCCGCGACCCCAGTGAGGACAAGCGGTGTAGAAAATGGATGGATGTATGGATGGAAGTGTTTTTAGCTTAAAGAGCATTGTATATATGCGCAACTGTTGAAAGTAAGAGGCTTTTAATGGGTGCAAGACGAATGCATTTTATGATACATACCGGTATATGTATTTTCAAGTAATTAATAATTTCCCATTGTAATGTAATATACCAACATATTTCCGTAAACAGTAGCTTTTTTGTTTTTAGCTCAATTGTAAAGCATACCAGGCTTCTATTAGTGGTATGGCTTTTATTCGGGACACAGTAAACAGAATTTTAAAAATAGTAAACGCAAATAACAATTAATATTGGATACAATAATCACAAAAAAATATCCTCAACCCATTTAAAAGTAATATACAGTACTATTGCATTTCCTCAAACAGTTGTCGGGAGCATTCTTCTGCAGTGCATACTTATGATTGTTCATCCATCCATCCATCCATTTTCTGAGCCGCTTCTCTTCACTAGGGTAACGGGCATGCTGGACCCTATCCCAGCAATCATCGGGCAGGAGGCGGGGTACACCCTGAACTGGTTGCCAGCCAATCGCAGGGCACATATAAACAAACAACCATTCACACTCACAGTCACACCTACGGGCAATTTAGAGTCTCCAATTAATGCATGTTTTTGGGATGTGGGAGGAAACCGGAGTGTCCGGAGAAAACCCACGCAGGCACGGGGAGAACATGCAAACTCCACACAGGCGGGGCCGGGGATTGAACCCCGGTCCTCAGAATTGTGACGCTCTAACCAGTCGTACACCGTGCCGCCATGATTGTTTAGGTTTCCAAATATTTTTTCCTCCAAAATACATAATGCAAAATGTACTGGAGAGCCCTTTACTAGTTATTAAAGGGGACTCATTTTCCCAAACCAACTTTTTGTAGTTTTTGTGATGTGATTTTATCTCTATGGTGCCTCAGAAACTATGTGAAATATGAATCAAAATTATTCATGCATTCTAGTTTCAGACGTTTTTCTCCTGAGAGGCCTCAACTCAGGTCATTCGAATTTCTCAAGCTTATCTACGTCACTAGCGAAGATCTCAGCCTACCTCTACGAGCCAGCGCTGTCAACATAAACACCTGTGCTCTCACAAGTGGGTCACTACATGGAGGCAACCAATCAGAGGAAAGGGGGCGGTCTTAGTCAAATATGGACAAAGCGGATACAAAACTGGGTCAAACAGAAGTAGCTGTTAGTGGGCCTTTTCTGGCCACTCATATGACAAAAGCAAGGTTGTTTTTTTTTTCAATTAATTGACACTTATACTAAGTCCATGTTTGAGAGTCACTCTATGGAGGTCTAAATATCCAAAATATGTGACCTTTAATGCATTTTTAATAACATACACTAGTGTGAATTTTAATAACTTCTTTCACAAGTAAGTAACAATGATTCAATTGATATAAACAGCACACAAATTAAGGAAATTTGTGTTTTCTTGGCTATTTTCTTGTTGTACCAATGCTTCTTTTTGCCACATTTGTGAGGAATATGTGGGACGAGCAACAGAGCTAAATATGTAGGCTGTGCCCATGAAATACTGGCAATTTAGTCTTTTAACAATCAGGGGTCTCAGTAGTATGTGGAAGAACCATACACAACGACAACAGCCTGGCACCTCCTCTTCATGCTGGTCACACTGCTGCCGCACACACAATTGCAGCTTGTCTCTGACATCCCCCATTATAATGGAACTTGGCCTTCACTTTGGAGATGGCACTAGGGCTCACACCAAACAAAGGTTCAAATTGGTTTTGCCGTACCACAGCTTAAACTTGCCCGAGCATGTGGCCCCTACCGAGATCAGTCAAATGTGGCATGCTGATTCTTGAAGCAGATACCTACTGACCACTGTTGTATGCTGGGGGTACCAGAAGCTCAAAACAAGAGTCAATAGCAAAATCTAAATATACTGTTTGGTATTGGCAGAGAAGAGTTTAGTCGGCACAACCCACATACACAGACAGCTCTGCTGCTCATCCCACAAATGCATGTTCCTTACAAATGTGGCACCATTTAAAAGTGTAATAAAAAAAAAAGGCTAAAAGTTACTAAAACCTTTGCACAAGACTGTTTTTTATAATGAGTGAAATGGAAATGAGAGAAATAAAGCAGGCAATCTTTGCAGTTAGCGGTATGAGTTTGACACCCCTGTGACCTGAAAAGTCCTTACATATATTATAACATACAAACAAAACTGTTGCTGTTGGCTGTACTGAAAGTAAACTAACCTCTAACTCTGCTCTCTGTTCAGGGGTCAGGATCTCCATCGCCGTGACGACAAGCCAACTGCACTTGTTATCTTGGATGTCCGTGCCGACCTTTCCCGTCACGGCAGGGTCTCCGTAACAGTCCAGGTAATCGTCCTGCAGCAGGAGCCCAAAGTTTGTTTGTTTGTGTGTCTCCGTTTAAAAACAATATCCACACTAAGTACACTCACCTGTATTTGGAAGAACTCTCCCATTTCCAGTAAGATGAGTTTGGCATTTTTGTGCTCCCCTTCGTCCTTGATTCCAGCCTATGTAGATGTGATAAGAGTTTTCAGGAGGACTGAGTGTCTTTACTTAACTGCAGGCTCAACAACTGCCTTGCTTACCATGTACATCGCTGCTGCTACCGGGAGGTAGAAGGAGTAGAAGGCAGTCTTGTATTTCACAATAGCTTTGTACCTGAAAAATAAAAATAAAAAACTTCAAAACCTTGTACTTTTGGGTAATGTTTCCCAACCTTTATTGAGCCAAGGCACATAGTTTACATTTGAAAAATCTAAAGGCGAACCACCAAACAAAATTTCATAAAAGGTACCGGGTGATTGAAAAACAACTCCCTATTTTTAAGTAATTGTAATTTATTTCTGAACTATAATTCTTACAAGAAATGAACATGAGAAGAACGTGTATTGCATGGAGTTTTATTTCAAATTCGATATGGGCGCCAGCATTAGCCACCAGTTTCTCAAGCCGCATTAACTGATTTCACAGGGAACTCTTGTGGGATGGAAGACTTCCAAAGTTGTTGGTTTGGTAGAATAGAGTTGCTCCTTTAATCATGGAACATACACACAAAAAATTGAGGAAAATATTACAACTTGTGAATAAATTAGAAGTATTTTAAAATAGGGAGTTACCTTTCAATCACCATGTATATATACACTGAAATAACGATGACCTCGTCTCAATTTACTGACACAATTACAAACTCAATGGGAAATCTGGGCTGCCTGTTTAGTTGAACACTAAGGTAGTATTCTGCTGTACGAATGACAACAGGTTGATACACATTAATTGTACATTCTGCCATATAGTGGAATTGTTCCGCCTGGCCTAGATAGCTAAATATACATTATTTTGGAGTAAACAAACATTTTCAAACTTATTCAGTGAAATTGGATATATTTGTGGCACAGTGTTTGGAAATCGCTGCTCTAGGGGTTCCATTTCCTCTATGTCCTCTACTTGCCTCTCCATGGTGAATCTGTTGAGGTCAATGTGACCAGGGGGCGCCGTCATGAGGTCCAGGGCTTGGCCCAGTTCTGTCTGGAAGGAAGTCTGCAGCAAGGAGAGCGATGCTGTGAAATTAATCTGTGCAGCCTTTCCATCCATCCTTTTTTTATATAGCATATCCTTATTAGGGTCACGGTTGAGCTGGCGCTGACCCAGTCTTTGGGAAAGAGTCAGGGTAAAACCTGAACTGGTCGCTAGCCAGTGTTTTAACAAATTTTCAATGATATTACCAGATTAATGCACAGTAAACACATCCATAACTACGCTCGAGTCATAATGTAAAACAGTCATACCCAAACCATGTTTCCTCACTGAAATGAATGGAAATTCCACTAATTTGCTACAGACCTCCATAACACACCCCCAAAAAAATTTGTAACGTTTGTTTTAAAGAAAAAAAAAAAAGCACTATAATACTTCATAAAAACATACAGTAATAACAAATTAAATAAAGAATGTGCATAAGGATTAATTAATTGTGCGGTCCCTTCTGGTGTGCGTGACGTACACGAATGAAAAAGTGCTCAGTAAGCTGCAGTAATATTAGTTGTTTTTTAAGGATAAAGAATGTATGCCTCTGAGTTTTGTTCCATTGTTTGTCTGTGTGTGTTGCTGCACCGTTTCTGTTTATATATATGTTGCATCAAGTGTTAGAATACCACAAAGTGGAATGTTAATTTTTAGCCCATCTATGGTGTTTTGCATTGGATCTTAAGAGTTAAAGCTAGCAGACTTTCCTATGGCATAGTGATGTGGTCGTTTTTGAAGACATGTAATCCCTTATTTTATATTCATACTCTCATATACACACACAATACAACTTTTTTTCTAAAAAACAAGTTGCATATCTTTTTGTAATAAGCTACTGCCCCCGCGACCCGACCCGGATAAGCGGTAGAGAATGGATGGATGGTATTATGACTTAATTTGGGTAACTTAAAAAAAATTCTCTCATGATATTTGGGCTTTATTCTCTGAACATTCAGACTGTACATTCGCAAAATTATGAGTTCATTCACACGCCTTTGCAAGTTTATTTTCGCCCTCCACGTACTTTTATGTAACCCTGTTGACTGCGAGAGGCAGGGTACGCACTGCTGCACTGGTCGCCAGCTAATTGCAGGGCACAATTTGACAAACAAAGCCAGTCACACTCACAGCTACTGACAATTTAGACTCTTGAAAGAAACTAACATGCATGTTTTTTTTATATGCGGGAGGAAATCCGAGACAAGATATTAATCAATGACCTGTCAACTCTGAGGCAGAAGTGCTAAACTCCCCTGCATCCTTTCCAATATATTAGAATATAAAACCAAGAAATACCTCATTGAATAGCTCTAGTAGGTGTACATAGTAGGGCTGGTCCCTGCAGTGTCTGCGGAGCAGCCTGTAAATGGAGCCCTCCAAGAGGAAGGCATCATTGATAGCATCCAAACCGATGCTGTCCTGTAAAAACAAAACGCAAAAGAATTCAGGTGAAAAAAGGCGGAATGCCTCCATAAAGACAATTCCTTTCCAAATGGATCAAGCCTCACCTTCTTGTACCAGCATGGCTGTCCTCTGCGGGTCACGGATGCATCCATGATGTCATCGGCGACAAGGAAAAAGGCCTGAAGCTGCAAACAACACCCGCAGCGTGACAAGGTGTTAAGATAATGGTTTGCATATGTAGTGGTTTGTATATGTAGCCACATCTCAGTCATGGACAAGCTTCGATGGACACAAGTGTTAAAATGCATGTGGTTTACAAGGCTGGCTCTTCATTTTAAAACTGTGAGTTTTCTCATTTCAACTACAGCAACACAAGTTTTATTTCTATCTCTGAAATTAAGAACGTAAGGTCTAACTGTGGAGCAGCTTATCAGTTTTTTATTCATTCATTTTCCGTACCGCTTTTTCCTCACTAGGGTCGCGGCCGTGCTGGAGCCTATCCCAGCTAACTGTGGGGGAGAGGCAGAGTACACTCTGAACTGGTCACCAGCCAATCACAGGGTACATCGAGACAAACAACCATTAGCACTCACATCCACACAATTTAGAGTCTTCAATTAACCTACCATGCATGTTTTTGGGATGTGGGAGGAAACCGGAGTACCTGGAGAAAACCCACGCAGGCACACAGGCGAGGCTGGATTTGAACCCAGGTCCTCAGAACTGTGAGGCAGCTGTGCTAACCAGTCGTCCACCATGCCGCCCTTATCAGCTTTTGTTTGACAAAATTGCAGCAAGCTGTGTTTCATGCAATCAGCAGCGTGTGCACTGACAAAAAGGAGGCAAATCATATTGTAACAATGGATTCTATTTGCATTTTTATTCAGATCTAAATGGGTTCTTCGTCGCTACGTGATAACCACAAAGTTTCAGGAAAAGCAAGTGTGTAGCTTTAGATTAATCCTCTTACGGGTACTTGTGGACCCTTGAATAACATCGCTCCTTTCAGTCTATTATTAATATTAATATTTGTTCAATGTATTCATCTTTTGGGGCTGAACAGTCCACAGTTGGTGACACAACTTACCAGTTCAATACACCAGCCGACCACCAGAGCCCGCTGCACGTCGTCCTGCGTGAGCAGAGTCGGTGGGACGAGCTCCCGCAAGGAGCCAATCACCGATAGGCCGCGGTTCCTTTTGCCTCCTGGGGCATTGTAGAGCAAAACCTAGCAGACAAACGCAAAGTACACTCGACCCTCGAAATCACTTGACGCGGTCGCAACTCTTTGGTGAAAATGTAGCCGCCAAGTCACCTCTTTGAGTCGGTTCAGGGCGTCGAGCAGTACGGGGTCGGTGAGGTCCTGCTCCGTCAGCTCCCGAACCAGCTCCTCGAACTGAGCTTCGAACAGCCGCGAGTCCGAGAACAGTGTCGTCTTGCTTTGCGAGCCGTTGCAGGTGCCGTCTCCCTGGGCAGACGATAGCAGAGATGCTCGGTGTAGTAGCTTAAGCGAAGTCGTGCCTGGCCGCATGATTCGGGTCATTTTCCGGACATTAATAGGCAAACGGAAAAAGTGTCTCATCCCTTAAGGGGGAAAAAATAAGGTGCCCTCCTTCCCAGTGAGAAGTAAGACTTAACACTTTGCCATTCGTTACTTTGAAGGCAAATTACTGTTTCTTACTGGAGTGAAGTTAGCTAGACTCACACAGCTAAACAAACAACAAGAGCAAAGGATTAAGCGAAAATTGCTATTATTAGCCAGCAGCTCTCCTTGTCAGAAGTAACGTTGGCTGACGCTAGCCGGTATCGTTTTTCTTCAAACTGCTTGTCAGCCACGCGAGCCGTAGTCATCATATTCAATGTTTTCCTACTGTCGCACACGCCTACACGTACCATACTTCTTTTGTCCCCGTCTCCCAAACTGTAACGTAAAACACAGCAAAGTTGCGTCCCGTCGGATTTTTCACTTATAATCAAACCGAGGACCCTGAACGTCTCATAAAAGCAGGATGTGCAGATTGTAGTTCCCATTGAGGATTGAGGCCGTTTTATAAGGAAGAAGCAAAACTAAGTTTCCCGTCATCCCTTGCGGCGGGTGGATATGGGCGGGGAATACAAAGGTACGATTTGACACTCTGCTTTCTCATTGGTCGATTGCATCGAACCAGGATGGGCTTTGACACAGAATGGCCAATAGAATTCGAAAAAGGGAGGGGTTTCAAGTGGAGTGGGGCGACTTTGAACCAAATGGTGAGCCTTCATTGGTTTTACCGAGAGAATAAGAAGACTGGGAAAAAAAAATCAACAAAACGAAAACATGAATAAAGAAAATATAAGCGTTCGGTTTGGGTTTCTTTTTAAAAATATGAACATTTTTAATGTATTTTTTTATTTGTCACTGTGTTTTAAGTCCCAACTTTCCTAACTGCAGTTCACAAAGTGGGCCCAATAAATATGTTTCATATTTACAGACAATTTATTCAGGTTTTAAGGCTGTATCCTGCAGAGCCTGTCATACAGATAAACATTTCTCCAAATAAATAATGCAAGACATAATGCAATAATAATGCAAGACAAGAGGAGGTAGAAACACATCTCGGTGGAGAGTGCCTGTATGTGTGTGTATACTTGTACAGTACATAATATTGAAAACAAATTTCATAAGTGTATGCAAAATGGGCCGTTGTTGATATTATTGTCACCATCACTTTGGTACTTTTTGAAGGGAAAATAAAAAACATTGATGCCCTTAGTGTGAGCCCTACACAGTAGTGTCCTTACAAATATGTGCATTTATTGCAAGAGACTCATTTTGTTAGTCACTGTGCAATGAACTTGTATTTGTCTTACACAATCTGACTGCTAAAGCCACAATCAGATATGCACATATTGCACACCAAAACGAGTGTGCTGCATAGACATATTTGTTTGCAACACTTTATAAGACACATAAAGTATGTATCTGTCCTTTAACACTTCCTGTATGTTTTGTGTGGACGAAAGGAAAAAGTGTCAACCCATGCAAATAAAGACATTTCAAGAACGTGATATACCCTGTTTGATGTTTGTGGGGGTCGCAAAACATGCAGAAACACCAAACTATGTTTCAAAGGGGCCAGCCATACAGAATACAAGACATGCATTCATATTATGTATGCCGGCAAACGCGTTAGGAGCAGCAGATGTGTAGAATTTCTAAAAAAAAAAAAAAAGAATATCAACATGTTTGCTTATCATATATTACACTCAGCTAAATATGCATGGTCAGTCTCTTCATTTTTTTTTTTTTTACATGGAAGACAAAATAATTTTTTAAATCATCATTCAACCTGCCAACCCATTGTGTTGAACTACAATGTACAAAAGGTCCTTTAGCATATTGCAATCCATTATGTTGATTGCTTGAAGGCCTGTCAGTGTCCGGGATCTTTCCACTGGGAAAGCTGCAATAGAATGGAAAGTCGGTCTTGGCTAACACTGTTTTGATGAGGCCGGACGAGCATCTAGTCTGCTATTCAGAGTGATGTACAGAACCTACTGAATCAGGCCAGTAGACTTTGGAGTTGATAGGTCTCAAATGTCTGACTGATACTCAATAATTCTTCAACCTCCTCATCCTCACAGTGCAGACTCTGAGTAGAGTGCTCCCGACGATCCACGATGCAGGTGAGGCGACACTAATCGGCGTACGGACACGGAGGACGAGGAGTTTAGATCCCCGCAGCTGCGCAGGTGGATGCCCTCCAGGGCGCGGCCACTGTGCCTGCGGTTGTGTCTGCTGTCGCTGTGGGAGTGATGGTGGGTGCGTTGGTGGGTGTGGTGGTTGGGTTGACCTCGACTGGTGCTCCAAGGAGCCCGCCAAACCTGAACGGTATTTTTTTCAAGCAGGGATGTACAAAAACAACATGGTTATTATTATGATTAATATAAAGTAATGTCACGTTTGGAATGACCGTATTTCCGCAAATAGTGGCCAAGGAGTGTTTTAGATCAGGGGTAGACATTTATCAGATTCATTTTTGGAATAATATAGAACAACATTACCATGCGTCTTCTATAGTGCTTGTCCTCATTTGGGTTGCAGGTGGGAAGTAACATGGCTCGGTTTACTTTGGGTGAGAGGTGGGGTACACCATGGACTGGTTGTTAGCCAATCTCATGGCACAAACAACCAGCTGTTCACACCTACATTCAGACCTATGGATAATTTAGAATTTTCAGTGAACCTAATACAGTGGTGCCTTGAGATATGAGTGACTCCACTTGCGTGTTTTTCGAGATGCATGCCGTCATTCGGCCAATTTTTTGCTTTGACTTGTGAGCAAACATTTGAAATACTCGGCCTAGATGGTGGCAGTGAACTCAACACACTTCACAACAACCAGCACTTTGGCAGATAGTGAACAATTCTTCAAAAAAGAGGCTTCAAGCTGTTAAATGCCACCCCCAGTTGAAGTTTACTGTCAAACCAAACATAAAATAAAGAGAATTACTGGTTGTGTATTTAAAACAACCACAAAACCTTTGCCTTAAAGTCTGCTAGCTTAATGCTAACAAATAACAGGAAACGCCATAGGGGTGCTAACAAATAGCATCTATGTGGCGGCGTTATAACGCTTAAAGCGATGAAAATCTGAACACAAACGGTGCATCAAGACATGTAGAGGGCATACATATATATATATATATATATATATATATATATATATATATATATATATATATATTTAAATCCTTGGCGAAAAACAACTAATATTACTGAAGCTTACTAGTGTTGTGATCAAGACCATAGTATCCGAGACCAAGACTTGCCCGAGACCAGAACTCGAGACCAAGACAAGACCGAGACTTTTGGAAATCGAGACCGAGTCAAGACCAGGACCGAGACAAGCCGAGACCAAGACAAGACCAAAGCCATACAAATCTATCTTTTAAACCATGACAAGGTTGAACAGTATAAGAGCATTCTCTCTTTCATTTTTAATTTCTTTTAAATATAGTTGACAGCCAGAACACTGTGCAACTCATTCAAAGTGGAACGTGAAAAAATCTAAAATTTTAACTGCAGCACATTTTCAAAACAGCGCAGTATAAAGGCAAACTACACGTGAGATTGCCGCAGTGACGTCAGCGCAGTCGTCGCCCGCGCGAGTATAAAGAAGCCTTTAATGTCTCCATGAGAACAATATCCCCTATTTTGGGTACCGTGTCACAGGGTGAGAGACCACAATTTGAGGGAATAAGGTGGGCTGTAATTGAGTGGACGTACTTGCTCCAAAGACAGATGGTTTGTGGCGGTGCCCTCGGCCCCTCCCCTCCTTTTAGGTATCTGCCCTGCACCCCCAGCGTGCTCCGAGGATGGCGCCAGGTTTCGTTTGGAGCGCTGCAGGAAGCGAGCAACCAAAACTCGAGTCACCTTGCGAGAGACAGGTTACAAGATCAGTACAGAAATATGAATATGAAAGCTTAAACCAGGACACATGGAGTTTCATGTACAGTGGAACCTGTGAAATAGACTGTAGTCATGCAAGATTTTGAAATTCATGACGAATTAAAAAACGTTACCTAAAATTGCCTGTGCAGTTACTAAACGTTTTACGATGATGACAGTTCAAGAGGGGAACTAAAAATAAAAAACCGAGATAATATGTGCACACCCTCTTATAACTGGGGATGTGGCTGTGTTGAGAATTAACCAATCACATTTAAACTCATGTTAAACGGCAGTCAGCACATACCGATCACCACTTAAAGTGCCTCTGCTTAACCCCAAATAAAGGCTTTTCCTGACATTTTTGTAGTCATGGTCCATAGAGAGCTTTCACAGCATCAGAGGTACAGTATCTCATTGTTCAAAGGTATCGGTCAGGACAAGGGTACAAAGGAATTTCCAAGACATTAAATGGACCATTAAACACAGTGAAGACAGTCATCAAGTGGAGAAAACATGGCACAACAGTGACTTTACGAAAAACTGGACGTCCCTCCAAAATTGATGAAAAAACAAGTACTGGCTGTTTAGAGTTTACTGTATGTGACAATCCAAACCCAGTTACATTTTGCAAAAAACAGTTGAACCCTCCCAAATCCATGTGGGAACATGTGTTATGATCTGATGAAACCAAGGATGAACTTTCTGGCATTAATAAGTATGTTTGGCACAAACACAACAATGGTCATCACCAAAAGAAAACCATACCTACAGTGAAGCATGCTGAATGCAGCATCATGCTTTGAGGCTGTTTTTCTTCAGCTGGGCCTTAGTCAAGGTGGAGGGAATTATGAACAGCTCCAAATACCAGTCAGTGTTAGTACGAAACATCCATGCTTCTGATAGAAAACAAAAAACATCGGGAAAAGCTTACTAGAACATCTGAACTTTATTTGGAGTTCATCAGAAGCAGGGATGTTTAACATATTTAATATGAGTGTGAATGTGATTATTTCTGAACACAGCCACAGGCTCAATTACAAGAGGGTGTGCGCACTTGCGCAACAACATTATCTCAGTTGTTTTATCTTTATTTCCTCTTAAGTTGGTCTATTTTTTTTTTATCAGAAAAACCTGATATTTGAACTGGGCTTTATAGACGTTTTATTATGACTTTATATACAAGGTTCAACTGTATGTACGAGTATAGATATTTGAAAGCCTTTCAGACAAACCTTAAGGTCTCCAAGGGAGCGGTGGTATTCTCTGGGTAAACGCAGGGGGGACACAGGTGGGGCTTTGGAAGGAACTTGCACGCCCGGATCTGTGGACTTCATGTTGTCTTTTCTTGGCAAAGCGGTAGCTGGAGGCAAAGATGTACGGGGCACCAGCAACGCCTCAGAGGACGGACCTTAGGAGAAAACAAAAGTTGTAACTTTTTTTTTTCTTTTTTTTTTTTTTTTTTTACCGTCAACCCCCACAAATACACCAAGTAACTTCACATTTATTCATTTTTGTCATTAGCAGAAAGCGACTTAAATATCTTCCAGAGATCCAGAAAAATGTCATTTGCTCCTCATGTTCATGCTAACACATTTGAAATGATCATTATAAAGGTGGCATACGTTTAGCCAGTATTACCTATGTCTGGAGAAGCTTTGCTGCACCCAAAGCTCAAGTCAGCTGGAGGGGAGAGGGCAAAAAGACACATTTTTATTGGGCACCCATCGTTTTACAAAAATAAATAAATAAATCTAAGAAATTAGACTGAAAAAGTACACCCTGAACTGGTTGCCAGGCAATCGCAGGGCACATATAGATAAACAAACAATAGACATGCATACTCTACAAAGGAAGGTACTAAAGCCAAGATTAGAACTCCAAACCTTACAACTGTGAGGGAGATGTGCTAACCACTAGGTCCACCGTGCTGTTTCTAAATTTGTTATCACGATTTTTCAATAACTGTTAACTTATTCACAGTGCAATCACAGTGAGAAAAGTGCGGGTGTTTAAAACCCCACATTCCTTGCGGGTGTGACGAAGAGTGTTAAAATCTTACACCAGTGTCTGTGACATACAGAAAAGTATGGATGTTGAAACTTTTCACCAGGGAAACTCTGGGTGTGAACTCTTTCATCGGGAAAAATGTGGGTTCTGAAACCTTCACATTGCCCCACAGTATGACAAAAAGTGTGAGTATTGAACCCTGAGACTGGGAAAAGTGTGGGTGTTGAACCCTTTTACAGGGAAAAGTGTGGGTTTTCAAACTATTGCAGGCCCCACAAAATCAACAAAACGTGTGGTTGTTGAAGCCCTACACCAAGAAAAGTGTGGGTGATGAACCATTACACAGGGAATCATTTGGGTGCTGAATCCCCGCATTCCCCACAGGTGTGACAAAAAGTGTGGGTGTTGAACCCTTTCACAGTGAAAAGTGTGGGTGCTAAAACTTTACACCTGTCAAAGTGTGGGTGTTGAAACTTCCACATGAGCAGCATGTGTGACAAAAAGTGTGGGTGTTTGTTGAAATCTTTCACCAGGAAGTTTGGCTGATGAAACCCCACCATTCCTTGCAGGTTTGAAAAAAGTGTGGTTGTTGAAACGCCCACATTTCCCGCATTTGTGACAAAATGTGTGGGTTTTGAAACCTTTTAAAACTTTTAAAACACCTACATCTCTCATGTGTATTGTGCCCCTGCCCACTTAACTACCAAATATGGCTGCTTGGGCTAAAGAAGCAACAATTAGTATTATTAATGCAATTAGTATTATTAATGCGACTACTCCTGCTGATGATGACAATTAAATTAGCTTCAATATATGCAGTGCCTTTTAAGGGACCGAAGGACACTTAACAATAACTCGTGTGGAAATCAAATGTTGAATATGTTAGGAGCACCATGCTTTAATTACCTGTACCTGTAGAGGAGCTGAGGCCTGGCTCACTGTGTGACCTCATGATGCGTGGGAGGTCTTCGTTGTCATTTCTGCCCCCCTCGCCCTTATTCCTCCCGGCCCGTCGTCGCAGGTACAGAGGCTGACGGTGTAATGGAGGTCCTTCGCTCTGACCCACACACTGCTCGCTGTTAAGGGGAGCGGAGGAGTCACGGGCAGTTGCTTGGTGGAAAGGCGTGGAGGGGCGAACTCGGATGTCCGGTATGCATGTTTTCTGGCGCGAGGCGGACCCCGCTACGGCCTCCAGCTGGGAACAGCTCCGAGCTAGCGAGGCCTGGCGCCGCAACACTGGAGACCTGGAGGAGCAAACAGTAGCGAATAACACTGCCAATAACACCGTCGACTCTATGTATAGTAATACAAATGTTCTTTTTAGCATACGCTAATTGGGTCAACAACATTGCACATTGCACTTCAAATTCTAAATCTGTTTGCCTAATAGCCGTATTGCCTAGGTCATTTTCAAGTGACTGTTACAATATCAATAAAAAATACCAACATGCTTGCTAAAAATTTCATTTCTTCTGTATGTCTGTGTTAAATTCTCAGTTATCCACAAAGGTTCAATTGAGGCAACTTGACTCCTCTTGTTCGTTTGATTTTTTTTTGTTTTCTGTTTTTATGGAAATGACTTGGACAAATATGCTATTAGGCTAACGAAATGCAAGGGCTCCAAACTGAGGAGTAGGGACTGAATAAGTACACATCTATTGCATGTTTTGATAAATGAATGAATGAATAGGTAAATAAATAAATACATTGTATATAAATTAGGTAATAGAATGTTTGATGAAAATGTCTTAGTGCATTATTGGGTTTTGTGAATATATAAAAATATTTGATTACATTTAAATGTATAGAAAATTTGAAAATCATAATTGATGAACTAATTGTTCATGTTTGTTTATTACTCTAAATTAATAGATATATGAACCCCGGTCCTCAGAACTGTGAGGCAGATGTGCTAACCGGTCGTCTACCGTGCCGCCTTAGAAATAACATGTTTGACAAATTAATTTTTGATTATTTTTTTAAAAGGAATTTATTTTGAAATATCATTGTTTTAAGTTGTCTGTTATGGATATATATATATATATATACTTTTTTTTTTTTGCAGGCTACTACGACTAAAGTAAGCTCAACGAGCTGTGCATTTGGATCTCATTAGATCTTGCTGGTGTACCAAATAAGATGGCCATCTGCCCACCTGTATGTGGTGGTTGCAGTACTGGGCGAAGAGCAAGAATTGGACCTCTCTCCCCTGAGGAAACGTCTGGCTCTGGGTCCTCCTGCCAGAGGGCTCTCCGGTGTCTGCGAGCGAGGACCACGGAGGCCGGGACGCTCCGCTCCGCTGTCCGGCCCGTCGCTCGCCTCGCTGGCCGCCCTGCTGGCCGCCCTGTTGGCCCTGCCGCCTTGATTCCTCAGCGCCACCTCCAACAGACAGGAGTCCTCGGATGGGGACGAATCATCTGGGATGTCCACAATCTCTGACATGAGCAGAGATCCACTGTCCATGGAGACTGAATACAAGAATGAAGGACATATTATGTGTCGAACTCTGTGAAGCATTCTTTCAAAAACTATGAAAATTTTAAATTTAGCTGATGCTAATACAGGGTTGTCAAATCTACAGCCCGCGGGCCAGATCTGGCCCGTCAGGGGGTCTGGTCCGGCCTGTGGGGATATTTTTTTTTCAAATTTTTGAATAAAAGTAACTGTTGTTGCTCTCTTTTATTCTATTCTATTTTAGTCTCGTGTATTGTAGTCTGTTCTACTCTAATTTTTTCCAGGGGAGGTCGCACAGACGCTACATTTTATTTCTGTGAAAATGAATACCTACTGTCGAAATATTTTAAGACACAATAATATTGCAAAATGTCAGTCAACAGCTTCAGTTCAAATGAGGTTGGGTCCGTGGAACGCTTTTATGTCAGTCAGTTGAGGTGGTCAAGATTTCCAGATAGATGTGAAAATGTATCTACATTTAAATTAATTTCTAGATATTTTGTTTTATAAAAGGTACATAATAAAACATGTATAGATCAACTGTGATGTATAAGTAGCACATGTGTAAATGAAAAAAATGGTTCATAATATTGTTGAAATTGCAATCACCTTTGTTAAGAAATTTTAAATTGCTCATATGATTTGCAACAAGATAATAATCAATGAATGTGAATATTTTCAGAATGTACTTGTAATTATTTGCACCAAAACAATGGGAACATTTTGGAATAGTCGTTATTCAAAGCTTGTTAGGCCACGAATATACTGGTTTGCCCCAGTTGCGATCAAACTGGAATGAATGTGGCTCCTGAACTAAATATGAGTTTGACACCCCTTGTCAGGGCTGCTGCCTCAGCACCCTGAACTACACTTTGTGTTTGGTCTGTGTCTGTGCAGGTGGGACGAGACGAGCTGGAGAGCTGCGACGCATCATCATCAGCAGTGTACTTAAGGCAGTCCCGAACTCCACCTCGTCGCCAGATCGACTTTAGCAGTCACGCTGTCAGTCGCGTCTCGCTCGGATCACTACTACTGTACGCAGTATCCTAATCAGTCTTTTGTTTCCTGTCCAGAACCTTCATTGCCAGTACTCCTGTCCGAAATCTCCACGCCTCTTTACTTGCCTGCACTCCTGTCCCCTGAAATCGTCACCTGACCCAGAACTCCCACCGCAAGACACTGCCACCTGCCAGAGTCCCAGTCTCCTCACCCTGCGGCCACTTGTTGAACTAAATAACCCCTCTGAATTCTGACCTGCCTTTCCGTATCTGCTCTTGGGTCCCCTCCTGCACCGTGAACCGTAACACCCCTGTTCTAAACACATTTTCAAAATTGTTGCTTGCTTCTTCTGCACTGAAATCGAAGGGCTGGAAAATTGCTGCTATCACTGCTATGCCCTGCTATTTGTTTTTAACTGCTCAGAAACATAATACTACCGACCTTTACAAAACTGAGGTGTAGCAGTAGAAGAACTGGATCTGTGTAAGAGTGAGAGGCACAGAGGCTCATTTACTGTAGCTGCCAACACTAATGTTACAGCTCTGTTTTGAAACACCGGAATGCTACTAGAACAACAAATGAGCATTTGGCTACATTTCCTTGATTAATTGTGATGAAAATCAATAATCAATGAATTGATTAATTGGTATTTTTTAAACATGGGATGCAAGAATATCTCTGTGAATGTTCTGAACTCCTGTTTCCATGTCAATGTTGCCCACACATGTTGTGCCATAGCTTGGCTGTAGCTCAACATCCCATAGCTGATGTCCAGTTGACTTCTTCAAACAAGCAAACTAGTTGAGACTGAATCAACAACACTTTACTGTTTTGCCTGCCTCGACTGCTTCAGGAAATCATCAATCAACACTCAATTGACAGACTTGAATTGATTGCATTATTATATTTTATACCATATGTCCTTAATCATTGCTCACCTTCTCCGCTAAAAGCTGTTGAAGTCACTCGCTCCCCAGACAGCTCAACACCGTGTTGGTCGAACATTGTTGCCTTGACAAACACAAAAGATCACCGAAAGCACCACTATAAGTGCCACTTACGTATATAAAAAAATATATACTAAAAGCTATATCTATCCACAGTCACGCTCACCTGGCTGGCAGCTCTTTGTCCCATCACGGCCTCGTAAGGAGGAGGGCAGTCCGTCGGGTAGAGCGGAATGGGGCTCTC
Source organism: Phyllopteryx taeniolatus (assembly GCF_024500385.1). NCBI lineage: Eukaryota > Metazoa > Chordata > Actinopteri > Syngnathiformes > Syngnathidae > Phyllopteryx > Phyllopteryx taeniolatus. Next base: position 13,131,482 of record NC_084507.1, on the reverse strand, counting down.
CATGGAGCCATTGTAGGTGATACTCCACATGAAAAATATTCAATTATTTATTCCATTCAGTATTTTCCTATAACATTGACAGCATATATGCTCAACAGCCACAACATTAAGGAAACCTGAATAAACTAATGAGATCTGTGTCAAATATTGTGCCTTTAGAAAGATAATAATAACACTATTGTGGTACCTTGACTTACAAGTTTATTCACTCCATGACCACGCTGAGAATAAGACCAACTCTCAACTCACCATTGTCCACTGAAATGATTGGAAATGCCATTCATACGATCCAGACCCCAATAAAACACCAACAAAAAATGTTATGTGTATTTTAATGAGAAAAATCATGTTCTACAATATTATACTAAGGTGGCACAGTGGGTGACGGGTTAGCACATCTGCCTCACAGTTCTCAGGACCCGGGTTCAAATCTACTCTCGCCTGTGTGGAGTTTGCATGTTCTCACCGTGTCTGCGTGGGTTTTCTCCGAGTACTCCGGTTTCCTCCCACATCCAGAAAACATGCGTTGTGGGTTAATTGAAGACTCTAAATTGCTCGCAAGTGTGAATGTGAGTGCGAATGGTTGTTTGTTTATATGTGCCCTGCGATTGGTTGGTGACCAGTTCAGAGTGTAACCCGCCTCTCGCCCAGAGTCAGCTGGGATAGCACGCCCGTGACTCTAGTGAGGAGAAGCGGTACGGGAAATGAATGAATGAATTATTATTGCACTACAAAACATAGAGTAATGACATCGTCAAATAGAATGTAAAGAATGAAATGCATTCATTCATGCATTCATTGTGCGACTCCTTTGCGCCACCAACCAACTGCTCAGTAGGCTGCAGTAATATTAGTCATTTATTTTGCAGAGGATGAAGAAAATATGCCTGTAAGGATTTTTATAGTCTTTCTTCATGGGTAGCTGCAATGTTTGTATTCAAATACCCGTTACTTAAAGGGTTATAACTAAGCAACATCAATGCTAGTTTCCTTAGCCTGTCTATAGAGTTTTGCATGGTGTTTTAGCATTAAGCTAACAGACTTGCTTTAGATTTGGTTTGGTTACATACACAACATGCAATTCTCTTCATGTTTAGTTTCGACACCGCAGCAAACTACAACCACAATGATAATCTGATTGTTTTCCCATTATTACCTTTGGGCGTCTGTCTCAGAGCTGCAAGTGTACTCAGGAGGATAGTAAGGGGGTGGCGGAATGGGTGGAACAAACTCTTCGAAGTCCATGATGTTGGTCAGGAAGGCGTCCTGAGGCGTGGTGCATTCCGGGTTGACGGAACGAGAACGATGAGGCGCCAGCTAGGTGGGGGTAATGCATGCAAGCATGTTTAACATATATGCAACAGGGTTCATACCCTGGCCAAATTGTGAGTTAAAGTGCATTTTTCCTTGTTGAATGGGTATCTTTTAGCTGAAAATGACACAAGGAAGTGAAAAAGTGATCAATGTTCTGTTTGGAGCTACAGTGTATTAAACACTCTCTATTATATCTTCTATTGTTACCCCATTGAGCCTTTTGGGGAGCCAAGAATGAAATCAGAATACAATCAATAAATATTACATGAAAAAAACCTGTCTTCTTATGAGAATAAAGTTTGAATATTATTGGGGGAAGAATAAAACCAATAAAAAATATTTTTTATGATAACATGCCAAAAGAATATAAGACTTTTTAGAATGACATTTTCTTTTTTTTCTTTTTTTTAATTTGGACAAAGCTAAAACAATATAAAAATATATAAATAAATCGAAATGATCCATCTTGTTTCTCAATAAATACTGCTACATCCGGATGTTGTAAATGTGTAGGTAATTAGATTGATCTTGAGCAGTGGTCCTAAAAAACTATGTGCCTCTCCAAGTACCAAGTATCGTTAGGCCTAAGAGTTAATAAAAAACTAGACAAAATCTTTTAATCATATTTAATATCAAGCCGCTGCAACATTGCACAGAGTTTGAACACTGTGCTTGAATATACAGTAGGGAAATAAAACTACTACGGTGATAACAATTTAATAAAAATATATTGCACATAAAAGTTAAATACAAATTGTACCTAAATAAAAGCTTAAAACCAAACTGTTCTTTCAGATTAAATGCATGTATTGAACCAAAAAGTTAAATACAACTAAACCGCACTTAGGTGGTGATTCTTTCATGTACCACTAGAGGGAGGTGGTACTTCAAACAGTACGACACTCTGAGACTCCCTGATCGAGATTTTGCGAGAAAGTAGAAGGATCCTTTTGAATGTAAAAGGCCGCTTTCTTGCACCATTACCTGTCATCTACCAAATACTCAAAACTTGGTCAGGATATGAATCATTTGGGTCTTATCTTCAGTGTCTGCGTGTGCACTCACCAGGTGCACGAGGTCCAGGGAGAAAATGTGGATGCTGCAAGTGACCGTGGACAGAGTGCAGATGATAGTGGAAAGAATGCTAAGACCACATGCGCTAAACAACAAGTCCTGTAGAACAGTATAGAACATTTTCAGCAATTTTGAGCTGGAAATGTGTAAAACAACCACAATCGGGAGCTGTATCCCCCCCTTACCTTCAGTTGATGTCTGACTGAGTGGCAGTCCGAATTTAGGTTGAGGACGAGGGTTCCATCCTCTTTGCTGGAGCAGGATTCAGTGGGTGCGCAACACACGCATCGGCCATTCTCAACCTACACACAGAGAAAGAGTGTGAAGTCAGGCACTGCAGAACTGTCAGACCCAAACTCAAATCTATTCCTGGAAAGTTTCATGGCGCATCTGTTTCGAAGGGCATTCTAGCATGAGCCTTGCGTCGTGTTTGTACCTGGCATGTGAGCATGGACTTGACCATCTGTGCATTTTGACAGGAGAGCATAGAGCCAGCCAGACTGAGGATCACGCACACTGCAGACAGCAGCATGAACAGAGACACCTGTGGAAGGACGCGGCGCCAGACTTTTATTCTTTCGTCTTGTTTTTTTGCTGTATGTATTGTTTTTTTGTGACAGTGGTCTCTGGGAAAAGTAATTTCAGCCCTCTGTATGTTTCACATGATATTGAAGACTGACAATAAATGCTACCACACCATAATGCCAAAAGTTTCACATCATAAGCTCTGACATTCATTAAAAGAATTACAGGGCTTGAGGAACTCATAATGAGGATAGTTGATATGAACAAAAGTCTTGGCACTGAATCTTAATTCTTGATCTTACCATGACTTTTTCTCCCCCTTGGACTCATTTGCAAGGTCTATAAAGGCATGCTTGGATGAATTTGGTGCAAAAGAACCCCATTAAACACCACAAATAATGCAAGACTGTTATTGTATTATTAAAATAAACAATTTTACCAGTTTTAACATTCATATACTTTTTTCTTTTTCCTTTTACGTCATCTAATAGTCACATCTGTCACTTTTAAAAATCTATTTTGCCCTTTCACACAAATGACAGTCCACTTCTGAACTAAAGCCTCTTTCACACAGCAATCCTGCAAAATAGCAACACAGAAGATTGGGCATTCGTCAGGCCATGCCTCATACACAGAACCCACAACATGGGGTATGTGCACTTTTGCATGGCGACACATCCGGCGTAAGAAAAAATGTCATAGCCCTCATAACTGGACAGAAATTCCCACTGACACCATGTCGTCCTGAAGAAAGTCTTCTCAGATAAGTGAAAACTGCTTTAGATGCAACTAGGGAGTGTAATTTAATATTAGGGCCCATTTTCCTGTAGTACTTTTGTTGTGTCCCAATTCATCAAATTAAATACTTTTGTCCACATGGTGAATCAAAGGTCTCTTTACCATTTATATACAGTACTAGGTTGGCTGTAGCTGATGCAGGAAAAAAAAAAAAAAAAGCTTTCATCCTGTTTTGCCTGCTTTTTTTTGGGTGGGGATAATGCAGCATCATAATGTCAATATGGACCAAACTGAAGCTATCATGAATGTTTTATCCATTTAACATAGTCATGAAAGCACATGCATTCTTCCAGGGCTCAGACAAATGCATTTGCAGCCTGGAATATCTTTGCAAATATGTAAGCCATATTTTACAGGAATGTATCAATAATTTACACCTACAAGAGGATCCATCTGCAAGGGGTTGCCAGATCGATTAATTATACAAGACCCCTCGTGTGGACTGTCACGTTCAATTGTTGTTTATGGTGTCTATTAAAAAGAAAAAAGTGCCGTTGCATGACATCCATCGGAAGGACTAAGTGCCCTGTTGATTATTCCCTGTGAAATCAAACCACTTGCCCACTGTCTCTTCTAGCTATATTTAAAAATATATATATATATTTTCTATACCATTCATTAGGGTCTATCCATATCCCTGCTGACTTTGGTCGAGAGGCGGGGTACATCCCGGACTGGGCGCCAGCCAATCGCAAACCACATTTAGACAAACAACCTTCCACACTCACATTCACAACGATGGGCAATTTTGAGTCTTTAATGAACATAACATGCATGTTTTTGAATGTGGGAGTAAGCGTGAGTAAAACCAACACAGGCACGGGGAGAACATGCAACAGATTCGAACCCCACACCTTGGGACTACGGCTGTGTTCACACTGCAGGTCAATTCTGATTTCTTTGCCCAATGTGACGTATCTGATTTTTTCATGTCAATGTGATCAGTATAATTCCAATTTTTTCATATCCGACCCATGCCTCTTTCATATGTGGCTATAAATCGGATATGTATCCGACGCGAGAGAAGACGCGTGGATGGTTCACGGTGCGCGCATCCGACGCGTACGTCATCAAAGTGCGACAAACGTCACAATTGTTCGACAAAACCGACACGCCACTAAAAGGCAACTGTGGACAAAGGAGCAGAAAACAATGAGTGTTGAAAAGAAGACGCTTTAGAACTGATGAATATAAGAAAATGTTGGCTCCAGTTGCACAAAAACCCTGAAATCGACCAATTTAGTGACTCTCTAACATGGACTTATTATAAAAGTGCCAATTTCATTAAAAAAAACACCTTGGTATTGTCATATGGGTGTCCAGAAAACACCCCTCTGACAGCTTTTTCTGTTTGACCCAGTTTTGTATCCGCTTTGTCCATATTTGGCTAAGACCGCTCCTTTTCCTCTGTGTAGAAGACCCACTTGTGAGAGCACACGTGTTTGTTATGTCGACAGCGCTGGCTCGAGAGCGGAGAGGTAGGCAGAGCTCTTCTCATATTTCACGTTTACTGAGGCACCATAGAGACAGTATTACATCCTAAATAGTAGAAAAAGTTGGTTTGGCAAAATATGTCCCCTTTAAGGTAATGTGAGGTTAATAATGGATTTTTTCTTGTGGTTCTGTTGATAAGTGTAGCTACTACTTAAGGAGGGTGGCACGGTGGACGACTGGTTAGAGCGTCAGCCTCACAGTTCTGAGGACCCGGGTTCAATCCCCGGCCCCGCCTGTGTGGACTTTGCATGTTCTCCCCGTGCCTGTGTGGGTTTTCTCCGGACACTCCGGTTTCCTCCCACATCCCAAAAACATGCATTAATTGGAGACTCTAAATTGCCCGTAGGTGTGACTGTGAGTGCGAATGGTTGTTTGTTTGTATGTGCCCTGCGATTGGCTGGCAACCAGTTCAGGGCGTACCCCGCCTCCTGCCCGATGATAGCTGAGATAGGCTCCAGCACGCCCGTGACCCTAGTGAGGAGACGCGGCTCAGAAAATGGATGGATGGATACTCCTTAAGGAGGGTAAGGCTGGATGCGAACAGTGGAAGAAGAGTTTCTTGTGGACCTACGTCTAAAAGGCGAACTTGTTTCTTAAGACTGTGACAGGGTGTCAGTCAGTTTTTTTTGCAATTTCATTACCCGGCAACTGCAAAGACAACAGCTGGGAGCTTCAATAGCATGAGCACTCTTGGCTAAGTCAACACTCAGGGTGAATGTTTCAAACGAGAATATTCACAGTTGTTTTTCATGTTATTGGGGCTTTCTTTTCCAGACTCATCAGATTCATTTTGTTGGACGGAAAAGAGATGTTTAAAATGTTCTGTGGTTAGCCGTTAGCCGAGCTAACACTTTCACTCTGTTAGCATCATAGCATCAGCCGGTGTACATTTCTTTCTTAAAGAGTCACATTACTTCACATTTATTTATAAATCACTATCATTGCAAATAATATAAATGTTTTCTTCTCCTGGCAGCATGGCAGGCTCGTGGTTAGCACATCTGCCTTGCAGGAAAGAGGTACCGTGTTTGAATCTCAGCTCAGGCCCTCCCGTGGTGGCGTTCGTATGTTCTCCCAATGCTTGCGAAGGTCTTCGAACCCCTGCAAGTGGTCTTACATCTATGTGAAAAGAGTTGTTCTCTAACGTACAAAAGGAAAATAGACATACCACCAGTGTTAAAGGTCTCCTCCACGAGATAATGCCAACTATTCCGGATGCCACCACCTATAAACAAAGATACACACAAATAAACACACGCTCCACCACCTTACTTACAGTGGATGTAAAAAGTCTACACACCGCTGTTTAAATTGCCACATTTTTGTCACATAAAAAACATGAGACCAAAATAAGTAATTTCAAAACTTTGTCCATCACGAATGTGAGCTGTAAAACCTGAAATCTTTATGAGAGGGCAAGTGAAAAGAGAAAACTGACATAATGTGCTTGCACAAGTGTACACACCTTCTGAAAACTGGGGATGTGGATGTGTTCAGAATTAAGAAATTACATTCAAACAGATGTTAAATGGGAGTCAGCACACAAATGCCACTATTGAAAGGGCCTCTGATTAATCCCATATAAAGTTCAGTTGTTCTAGTAAACTTTTCCTAATGTTTTCCATTTATTTGTTTAACTTTCTAGCAGAAGTTTGAAGGTTTTATGCTAACACTGACTGATATTCGGAACTGTTCATAATTCCCTCCTCCTTGACTCAGACTGACCAGCTGAAGAAAGAACAGTCGCAAAGCACGATCCTGCCGCCACCTTGCTTCCCCGTGGGCAACGTTTTCTTTTGGTGATGAGCAGTGTAGTGTTTGCGCCAAACATAACTTTTGGAATGATGACCAAACCTTGGTTTCGAAACTAGATCAAAATCTCCCAAACATCCATCCATCCATCCATTCTCTACCGCTTATCCGGGTCGGGTCGCGGGGGCAGTAGCTTCAGCAGGGACGCCCAGACTTCCCTCTCCCCAGCCACTTCATCCAGCTCTTCCGGGGGGATCCCGAGGCGTTCCCAGGACAGCCGAAGGATGTAGTCTCTCAGGCGTGTCCTGGGTCGTCCCCGGGGTCTCCTCCCGGTGGGACATGCCCGGAACACCTCACCAGGGAGGCGTCCGGGAGGCATCCGAATCAGATGCCCCAGCCACCTCATCTGGCTCCTCTCAATGCGAAGGAGCAGCGGCTCTACTCTGAGATCCTCCCGGATGACCGAGCTTCTCACCCTATCTCTAAGGGAGAGCCCGGACACCCTGCGGAGGAAACTCATTTCGGCCGCTTGTATCCGGGATCTTGTTCTTTCGGTCACGACCCACAGCTCATGACCATAGGTGAGGGTAGGAATGAAGATCGACCGGTAAATTGAGAGCTTCAACTTTCGGCTTAGCTCTTTCTTTACCACAACGGACCGATACAAAGTCCGCATCACTGCAGACGCTGCACCGATCCGCCTGTCGATCTCCCGTTCCATTCTTCCCTCACTCGTGAACAAGACCCCAAGATACTTGAATTCCTCCACTTGGGGCAGGATCTCATCCCCGACCTGGAGATGGCATGCCACCCTTTTCCGACTGAGGACCATGGTCTCAGATTTGGAGGTGCTGCTTCTCATCCCAGCCGCTTCACACTCGGCTGCGAACTGCTCCAATGAGAGTTGGAGGTCACGGCTTGATGAAGCCAACAGAACCACATCATCTGCAAAAAGCAGAGATGCAATACTGAGGCCACCAAACCGGACCCCCTCTACACCTCGGCTGCGCCTAGAAATTCTGTCCATAAAAGTTATGAACAGAATCGGCGACAAAGGGCAGCCTTGGCGGAGTTCAACCCTCACCGGGAACGAGTCCGACTTACTGCCGGATATGCGGACCAAACTCTGACTCCGGTCGTACAGGGACCGAACAGCCCGTATCAGGGGGTTCGGTACCCCATACTCCCGAAGCACTCTCCACAGGACTCCCCGAGGGACACGGTCGAACGCCTTCTCCAAGTCCACAAAACACATGTAGACTGGTTGGGCGAACTCCCATGCACCCTCGAGGACCCTGCCGAGGGTGTAGAGCTGGTCCACTGTTCCACGGCCAGGACGAAAACCACACTGCTCCTCCTGAATCTGAGATTCGACTTCCCGACGGACCCTCCTCTCCAGCACCCCTGAATAGACCTTACCAGGGAGGCTGAGCAGTCTGATCCCCCTGTAGTTGGAACACACCCTCCGGTCCCCCTTCTTAAAAAGGGGGACCACCACCCCAGTCTGCCAATCCAGAGGCACTGTCCCCGATGTCCACGCGATGTTGCAGAGGCGTGTCAACCAGGACAGCCCCACAACATCCAGAGCCTTTAGGAACTCCGGGCGAATCTCATCCACCCCCGGGGCCCTGCCACCGAGGAGCTTTTTAACTACCTCGGTGACCTCAAACCCAGAGATAGGAGAGCCCGCCTCAGAGAACCCACACTCTGCTTCCCCATGGGAAGGCATGTCGGTGGAATTGAGGAGGTCTTCGAAGTATTCTCCTCACCGACTCACAACGTCCCGAGTCGAGGTCAGCAGCACCCCATCCCCACTATACACAGTGTTGGTGGTGCACTGCTTTCCTCTCCTGAGACGTCGGATGGTGGACCAGAATTTCCTCGAAGCCGTCCGGAAGTCTTTCTCCATGACCTCACCGAACTCTTCCCATGTCCGAACGGGTGACCTGACAGGTTTTTCGAGATACGAGCTGTCCTTCGGCTGAGTTTTTGCTTTCATTTGCGTGCCGAAATTTGAGATACAAGCGCAGTATGGTGGCAGTGAACGCAACTCAACTCACTTCACAACAAGCTGCAGTTTGACAAATTCTTCAAAAGTCTGCTAGTTTGATGCTAACAGATAATGGGAAGCACCAAAGATGGGCTAATGAATAGCATCTATGAGGCGGTGTTCTAATGCTTGAAGCAATGGATATTTGAATACAAATGGTGCGTCAACACATGTAGACCGACAAGCTTACAATACTCACAGGCGTATATTATTTATCCTCTGTGAAAAACAACTAATATTACTGCAGATTACTGAGTCACTTCCAGTAGTGGTGAACATCTTCGTTTGCCTGCATGACGGTATTATGCGGCCATGTCACACACACCAAGAGGAGCTACAATGACTTACACTGAGGAACAATTTGAAATTTGTTTACTGTTGAGTTCGAGTTTTATGCTGATTAAAACTAAAATTCGCACGCTGATTCCAACATTGCAGCCAGTTGTTTTTCTAGCACGTCAAGTGTACCCTCCAGATTAGCTGTAGTAAGACTTGCCAGTTGATTACGATTGGACTCATCTACATCTAGGCGGCATCTTGTTTGTGCAGTCACAATTGAGACAGTGCGGTGAGAGGTGTGTGCAGCTCCCGATAGGTCAGTACTATCAATATCTGCATACAGAAAGCTAGCATAGTAGGAATTAAGGAGATTTGTGGTGGCTTTTTGCTTAACCTTGTAACCATAGGCATACCGTTGTAAGTTCTATTTGCTTTTATGCTGTTTTTTTTTGTTTTCAAAGCTTGCAACTATTCCATCTTAGTGTTTTATTTACATAGATTTTTCATATTTTCTAAGAAAATGGGGATCCTATAGTTCAAACACTTAACGTGATAGAGAAAAACTGAGATCAGTTTTGGATTTCACACCCAAACATTTGTTAAAAAAAGCTGCCAGACCTAACTCGACAAAAATTGTGTTCACCAGTGTTAATCATGATGCACAAATTCTAACATTCTATCTAGATAGTTTTATAAAATACAATATTATAGAATGCTATTTTCCTTACTGGAAACACAAAGATTCTTTTAGTCTTTTTGGGAGGTTGGAACGTAATTAAAAGTATATATGTAGAGGCACAACTGTATTTTTATGAAAAACAACATATTCTTATACGATTACACCGCTGTGTAAACTATGTTGCTCGCCGTTCATAAACTAAGGACCCCTTGTAAAGGTATTATGACGGTGACAGTTTGACCCGGGAACAGATTTATTCAGGTTACGTCATTCGTCGTTTGAGTCAACCAGCATCACCTGTTCAAGTTGGAGATTCCATTGTAGAGAATGATGCAGTGAGTTGCTTTATACTTACAAAAAATCCAGCCCAGAAGGGACAGGACTGCCTCACACGAGCAGATGAGGTGAAGGCCATGCTGGTGAAGGAGAAGGCCAGCACCATGGCGCCCAGGCCCAGGTGGCACAGACCCAGGTAGAGGAGCAACCGCGCTCCCCCGGGGCCTCGACCCGAGATGCCCCGACGGCTGTCCGACCAGCCGCGAGACCCCGAAGCCGACGCCACGCTGCTGGAGTCGGACGGCGAGGGCATATTGGAGATGTGATGGGAGGAGGTTGGGATTCAATATATAGTTCTTGAGGCAAAGTTCAAGGCTGGCTGAACATTCTGACCCTGGTCAGCAGAAAGTTGAGAATGAAGCACACAAACAGCTCATTTGACTGTCTCAGCCATGGCTGCATAAGTCAATACAGCTCACAGCACCTCCTCCTGCAATGAGACTCCTCTGTGTGGCTCATATTGACACTTTTACTCGCTTATTTGAATTTCTTTCCTTCTTTCTCCTACTTCCACTCTCTCGCTGGTGACATTGCGGCAATCAGCAGCAGGCCTCGCGTTGTCAAACAGGCAAAAAACAAGAAAAATGGAAAGACGTGCATCTCTCTCAGCTGGTGGGCCGCTCGACTGTGTGTGTTCTCCTCCCGTGCGGAGCATCAGCCGACCTTCTGTTTGGACCACTGAGAGAAAAAGCACATCGATCTCTCACCTCGTCAACGCGAACCGGCTTGCCGTCGATTGGAAAAATGCACCAAAGGAGACGCTCCACGCACACCTCACGGAGATCAAACGCTGACAAGTCCGCCTGGTGTGCCACCGCTTTGCCTCCCCGCAGTCACGCGGGCATCACGTCCACGTTTAGCTCACTGCACCCTCCTCCGCCGTCCACAAGATACATTTTTAGCAACACGCCGCACTTTAAATCACCATCTTAAGTCCACGCTTGAAAAACGCCTCTACGTGTTTGCTTGCGTGGATGCGCCTCCGCGCTGGAAAAGCATCGTGCGAGATGGAAGCCCGAACCTGTCCCAGTGCGTGATGACAAGGCACGTAAAGCGTGCGTGAGATGCGGCAGAGGAGGTGGGTGCTGATGCTGGGAGGGAGAGAGGGAGGAAAGAAGGAAGGAAGCAAGGAAGAAAGGAAGGAAGGATGGATGGAAGGAAGGAAGGGCCCGGCCGATAGTTGGCTAGCAACAAGCTTCAGCATATGCAACACCAAACTAAACAAAATGATTAAGTATCATCGTTTTGTTTTGGGGATATCCATAAAAAAAAATGTCCAATGTTGCTTCGAGAAAAAAAAAAAATAAAAATAAAAAAAAAAGCTTTAGGGTTCCATACTTGGCATACAGCATGATAATGCCCCGTGCACAAAATAAGGTCCACAAAGACAAGAGTTTGTTGCAGAAGTACTACAGCTAACGCAAATGAAGATTGCATGACAAAACAACACCCTGGACAGCTCGCCATTCAATCGCAGTGTGATCATCAGGCACGTGCACAGATAGACCCCCAAGCGATGCTCCAGCAGCAGCCCCTTTGCCCTGGATGAAAAAAAGTGCTCTTTATGCTGGAGCCCATTTTTATTTTGATCAAGCAGTCGTTTTTGTTAGTTGTTTTCAAATCACACACAAAAAAATACCAATGTCTTCATTTTTTGTTAATTTTTTAATACCACAAGTGTGACCACAAACCAAATCCAAATATAGTGAAGCCTAACAAGATGCAGGATGTGTTTTTGAAAAATGGTGAGGTGCTGTCATCCCAGTACTTTTGAGTGAACGGGAAATTGCTCAAACGGTCTCACAAATCACACATCTGACTCATTCACTTGCTTCATCCATCATCTCTCCTCACATCTTCTATGTTGCACTTATGACTGCCTCAAACGTCCACATAACCAGTCTTTTCATATAATGTTTACTTTTTCACATATTTAGTTTCATGATGTCTTACCTTCCCTCTATTTGCTACTTGTGCTTGATTCTAAACGTAACATGAATGAATGAAATGCTCAAGGCCCACATCAAGAGTAACAGGTAGTTGAGCATGTTGGAGGCCACATTGGGAGCGTCTTAAAAACAACACAATCGCATCTCACAAACACTCACTTGTCCTCTGTTTTAGCATTTGGTGATAGGGTGGTAACACATATTGCACAGGCTACAAGTAGAAATGTGTGGAACGGATTAAAAATCCTTGTTGAAATGATTTGCCACCTACAGTTTTATGATGGGAAATGGAATCCAATGCACTTGTGTGGAGACACTGCAAAGATCAAGAAATGTGCCATACATATTGGTGACATGCGCCAGCAGATGGAGACATGAGACTAGTTGTGTGTCAGATTCATAATGATGTGTTCCTTTAAATTGAAGGGCAACTGGCACAGTGTGTGTGTGTGTGTGTGTGTTCCCGTGTCTAGAGAAGAGCACATTTGGAAGTTTTTTTCTGTGTGCTGCTGGTGATCTTCACCTCACGGCCTGTGGGACCCTTTTGAACAGAGGAAAACAGAAGAAGGACATTAAGGACCTGCTCAGAATTACTCAACTCCTCCCTCAAAACTCACCTGTTTAAAATGTAGTCTGTAAATATTGCTTGTTGTTTTTTTATCTGATGTTCTTTATTGTTTGATGTTTTTTTAAATGAATGTTAAGCAGGGTACACACACACAAACAGACAATCGGGCCAAATTTGATCAATTTCAGGTAATTTCTCGTCATTTACATACATACATTTATAAAATGTTAAAGTTTTTTTTCATTTTCCCCTATACCTACAGTGGGGGGAAAAAAGTATTTAGTCAGCCACCAATTGTGAGAGAGGCCTGTAATTTGTATCATAGGTATACCTCGCCTAAAAATGAGAAAAACATTCAGAAAATCACATTGTCTGATTTTTAAAGAATCTATTAGCAAATTATGGTGAACAATAAGTTATTTGGTCACCTACAAACAAGTAAGATTTCTGTCTCTCACAGACCTGTAACTTCTTCTTTAAGAGGCTCCTCTGTCCTCCACTTGTTACCTGTATTAATGGCACCTGTTTGAACTCATCAGTATAAAAGACACCTGTCCACAACCTCAAGCAGTCACACTCCAAACTCCACTATGGCCAAGACCAAAGAGCTGTCAAAGGACACCAGCAACAAAATTGTAGACATGCACAAGGCTGGGAAGACTGAATCTGCAATAGGTAAGCAGTTTGGTGTGAAGAAATCAACTGTGGGAGCAATTATTAGAAAATGGAAAACACAAAAGACCACTGATAATCTCCCTTGATCTGGGGCTCCACGCAAGATCTAACCCGATGGGGTCAAAATGATCACAAGAACGGTGAGCAAAAATCCCAGAACCAGGAGGGGGGGGGCGGGGGGGGGGGGGGCTAGTGAATGACCGGCAGAGAGCTGGGACCAAAGTAACAAAGGCTACAATCAGTAACACACTACGCCGCCAGGGACTCAAATCCCGCAGTGGCAGACGTGTCCCCCTGCTTAAGCCAGCACAAATCCAGGCCCATCTGAAGTTTGCTAGAGGGCATTTGGATGATCTAGAAGAGGATTGGGAGAATATCATATAGTCAGATGAAACCAAAATAGAACTTTTTGGTCAAAACTCAACTTTTCGTGTTTGGAGGAGAATGAATGCCGAGTTGCATCCAAAGAACACCGTACCTACTGTCAAGCATTGGAGTGGAAACATCATGCTTTGGGGCTGTTTTTCTGCAAAGGGACAAGGACGACTGATCCGTGTAAAGGAAAGAATAAATGGGGACATGTATCGTGAGATTTGGAGTGAAAACCTCCTTACATCAGCAAGGGCATTGAAGATGAAAAGGGGCTGGGTCTTTCAGCATGACGATGATCCCAAACACACCACCCGGGCAACGAAGGAGCGGCTTCGTAAGAAGCATTTCAAGGTCCTGGAGTGGCCTAGCCAATCTCCAGAGCTCAACCCCATAGAAAATCTTTGGAGGGAGTTGAAAGTCTGTGTTGCCCAGCGACAGCCCCAAAACATCACTGTCCTAGAGGAGATCTGCATGGAGGAATGGGCCAAAATACCAGCAACAGTGTGTGAAAACCTTGGGAAGACTTACAGAAAACGTTTGACCTCTGTCATTGCCAACAAAGGGTACATAACAAAGTATTGAGATGAACTTTTGTTATTGACCAAATACATATTTTCTTAATTTTCTAATAAATTATTTCAAAATCAGACAATGTGATTTTCTGGATTTTTTTTCTCCTTATTTTGTCTCTCATTGGTGAGGTATACCATCCATCCATCCATTTTTTGAGCCGCTTCCCCTCACTAGGGTCGCGGGCGTGCTGGAGCCTATCCCAACTATCATTGGGCAGGAGGCGGGGTACACCCTGAACTGGATGCCACCCAATCGCAGGGCACATACAAACAAACAACCATTTGCACTCACATTCACACCTACGGGCAATTTAGAGTTTTCAATTAACCTACCATGCATGTTTTTGGGCACGGGGAGAACATGCAAACTCCACACAGGCGGGGCCGGGGATTGAACCCGGGTCCTCAGAACTGTGAGGCTGATGCTCTAACCAGTCGGCCACCGTGCCGCATGTGAGGTATACCTTTGATAAAAATTACAGGGCTCTCTCATCTTTTTAAGCGGGAGAACGCACAATTGGTGGCTGACTAAATACTTTTTTTTCCCCACTATATATATAATGCGCACTATTGACTTTTGACAATTTTTGGGGGAAAGAAATGCGCATTATACACGAGAAATTACGGTATGTGTTTTTTTCTACCTCATCTATGAATTAGGTAAAAGCTGTCCGTTACATAAATTAAAAAAAAACCCTGGAGCACAAAATTTTGCCCACGCCTGCTGTAATGTTTGACTTACAGGTTTCTTGCTGGATTTGTGAAGTATGTCTCTTGCCAACGACAAGAAGGACTACAAAATGGAAATAGACACAGACAAAAATGAATGTTAATGTCTTTTACACAGCTCGATATGGTTAAAGTTTGTTGCATTGCAGCTGACCTCCTCAACATTAATACTGGACTTGGCGCTGGTTTCAAAGAACCTGATGCCGTGATCCTTAGCCAGCTGTAAACAACAAGCACGGCATAATTACGCAGTGCCAGGATATAGATCGTAATCACTTCCTGTTTCTTATCGCAAGTAAACAGAACGGCGAGCTACCAAATGCGTGCACGTTACGCAAACAATCCCTCCCTGTAATCATCACTGTCAACAAGCGCTCATATATGTCACTCATACTGAAAAATGTAGAAAAAAAGCAAAACGAAATTGCACACAAATGGCCATTTCTGTCAGGGTCAGCTCACCTTTTCTCCTGTCTCCTTGGTAACTTTGCGCTTTGCTTCAATGTCACACTTATTACCAAGCAACATTCGACTCACCCCTGCGGATGCATTCTGGGAAAGAAGGGGTGAAATAGATTGATTAGGCTGAGTTCAGCTGCATCAGATGTTGGCAGGGCGCTGCATTCAAGGGAGAAACAGACAGACCGATATTGCAAGCCAACAAACAAACAAGATGATGGATGTTTCAAACACAATCCCAGTTTTTAGTTTGAAGGCTAGATTGCTGATAGCATTTGATACAAGGTGAGTGGATTTGCATCTGTTTCGAAAGTCTCACGTCATGTACATGGCTTAAACACCTTGTAAAGTGAAAAGAAATATTAAAATTTGACACACCACAGAGAAGTGTGTTGTTAACAACCCTGCAAAATGGAATTGATTCAAGAAATCATCAGATATATATATAAAAAAAAAAAAAACGAGGCTTCAAAATCGTGAAAAATCAAGCCATTCTCTCAGCTACGAACTCTGTGGGTGTGTCCGCTGAATGCGTTGAAACCACGCCCTGCTCAACAGTCAACTGTCAATCAAATAGTAATGCTGCAATCTGCAAAAATGGATGCCTCTAGAATGAAATCGAAGACTCTAAATTCTCCATAGGTGTGAATGTGAGTCGGGATACGCTCTAGTTTACAGCAAACCCTAATGAGGACAAGTAGTAAAGAAAATGGATGGATGGACACTTCATTTGGTAAATCCACAATGATAATAATGTTCAGTTTTGATCAACACATACATTTAACAAAATGTTTATTTGCGTAGTTGAAGTTTACAGTAAGTAAAAACTAATGGTCGCTAAAGAACGGTGTTTTTTATCACATTATTCAATGGAGTAAATTAGGTTATTACCTTATTTAGCCACATGAGCGGGGAAATGCCACTCATTGTGATGCCGAATATTGTACAACTCTTGTATTGGATCTCATTTGATGAATTGTGAAGCCCAGTGAGCGCAAATGTTATGTGATCCATGTATTGTTTGACGTACACCTCCACTTGTTTAGAATCTTTCATTAAAAGTATTTCAACTAAAGCAGAAGTGTCTCTTTAACAGTAGTGCAGTACTTGGAGTGAGTCAAGCCAGACACTCATGACTAACATGGACGCTACTCACTGAAAGCACTATTTTTATATGTTTCCTGGAAGCGAAATAACCTCACTTCTTTGATGCTCTTCATCCAGTTCTGGATGTTTTCGAAGGATTTCTCGTCTGTGATGTCGTACACCAGGATGATGCCCTGGCAGAGAGTGTAAGAGAGGTCATCTACTTGACAGTATGTTGTGAACACAAAGGCCTGCAACTCCAGGGCTTACCATGGCTCCTCTGTAGTAGGCTGTGGTGATGGTCTTAAACCTCTCTTGCCCCGCCGTGTCCCTGCGTGAGGCGAAAGTGGTCAAAACAGAGTGGACAGAAGGCAGGGCTGCACTTTGCATCTGCGGGGTGCATTATTAAAATTTTGGCAGGGAACAAAATGGCTGTCATCGTGTTGCCAAGAATGTGTGCAGACACAAGCAATGAATCTGACTTGAAGTGACAGCAGAGAGGTTACAAGCAAAAAAGGAAATCATGTCATTATAAAGCACAGTGGAACCACTGAGGAATTCAGAATTTGACCTCTCTAAAGTCGCATTAAATGTCGGTGTTTGAACCACAGTCGTGCATGAGCACCACACCAAAGTATTAAATCTGGGTGTTTGTTTGGCTTTTTGTGGCACTTTCTTTTCCAATGAAGAGTTGCTGACATGGATGACATCCAAGTGTTGGTTTCAGGCATGTATATTTTGGGAGGCTGCACAGGGTGGCATTTCTTGGGGGGGGGAAACAAAATAATAATTTTAAAAAATTGCTCTGTTCTTTTGAGTAATAGCATGCCGTTAATCATTGACGTGTAGGGGGAACTTGCACCCTGAGGAATCTTCCTCTGTTGAAGAGATGCACGGTTGGGTGGGGGTCTTGGGGAAGGATGAGAAATGTAAGTTACACATATTGGAAGCATGGAGAGAAAAAGGTCAAAGTACCTGATGGCTTCAAATTGTAAAAGAAAAGAAAAGAAGAAGAGGAGATACAAGCAAATGATGCAGGTATTAAGACAGCTTGATTCTTAATGACTATAGTATGTTGTCATATTATGGCGAGGGGAGGTTCCAACTTCAAATCTTCAATAACCTCTAATGTTAGTGTTAGGCACACTGTGCTCTACGACCCCTTGTAATGTCTATCTTTTATTAGCATGCTAATTAACTGACATTAGATTTTTAAAAATAAGACGTTAGTTTTTTTAAAAACAATTCTGAAACAAAATGTTAAAGGCAGGGACGGTTTGCAATTGGCTAGGACCACTAATGAAGACTCCACAATCGAATCTCGCAAAACCTCAGCGCCCCTCATGAGAGTGCCAAATTCAGTGAGCACTGAAGAACTAACTCTGTGCCTGTGTTTTGCTTTTTCTTTGGCTTTCTAAGCAACACTCCCAAACAAGGGGTGTTAAGAGAAGAAGGTAAGAAGAGAAGAATATGGAGGAAGTGAGGTGAAGTAAGCAGAGTCACATTGAAAGCGGTATGACTCCAGATGTCCAGCATACAGTACATGACATTTTGTTGTTAGCAAAGTTAAGAGTTTTTTTGTATTCTTTTTGAATTTTACAAAGATGAAACACATTTATTTGACATGAATCAGTATTTACTGTATAAAATTAGATGACTTTGAAGTATGCCGCATAAATAATTTTCAGATTGTCTTCTTCATTAAAGTTAAAACCGTCTTACAGTTGTACATCTCAATCCAGTTACCAATCTTAAAATGTTTCTTTGAACATTGTCTGTACAGTTAATAAAGGTTTTGTGAAAGTGATAGGTTCACCCTAGAAAAGATTATTTCCCTTTTCAATGGGAAAAATAGAATTTTTTGCAATTTGAATAAATCGAATGAAAATATGCATGAATTATACAAGAAATAGCTCTCATGATGCAGTAGTTGGATACCAGTACAACCACAATAATGATCACTGTGTCAGGTTAATACCCCTCCACAGGCTTGTAATGTAATGGAGTACAAATAATTTGGTACTTAAGTAGAATTTCACGTATCTGTACTTTAATTCGCCATTTATATTTCTGGCAACTTCCACTTTTACTCCACTGAATTTCCTAAATAAAATGTATAATTTTACTCCAATACATTTCCCCTAACCACCTTTGTTACTCGTTATGACAAAATAAAATCTGAAGAAATTGTTGGTTGAACGTCATGCCTGAACCGGAGAAAACTAAGCTGAAGAATAGTACTGTCTGTCTGATGTGGTAGGGATAAAAGTCTATCGGGTAGTGCTAGAGGCAATAAAAAAAACAACATTCTACCCACTCCCTTTTTTTGTAATACATTTCTGTTTACTTCCAATACTAGGTGAGTCCATCTAATATCGGAAAATAACTCAATACTTCAGCAGAGCAAATGTCGGAAACCTTAAGACTTTTACTCGAATATTATTCTACAATGTGACTTCAACTTCTACCAAAATTATTTTCTGTTAAGATACTTGTTCTTTTACTCAAGTATAGCTTTGAGCGACATCATATAAGACTGCCCCTTGGATTAGCTTTATTATCTATGTAATGACAGACGTTTTAACATTTAATAATATATTTGTAACTATTTTAATAGGTCTTACTATTGTGCGTGTGCTCATGATGGTGTATATACAGAATACAAACAAGTGTCATGTGATGTACATTTCAAAACAGTCAAAACGCAGCATCATCTCTTACCATACTTGCAGTTTCACTTTCTTTCCGTCCACTTCAATCGTTTTAACTTTAAAGTCGATGCCTGGGAGCAGAGGAGTGGGGGGTGGAGAGTGGGGTGGTTGGGGCAAACAATCAGTAAAATACCTCAGATTCGAACACACCCACACATACACAGTGTAGCATATATAGGTCACAGTCCGCATGGGTGGAGACTGGTTCAAACTCACAGGGAGAGATGGTTAGAAAGATTGGAATGAGTGTGGGTGGAAGAATGGGATTTGTGTGTACGCGTGCGTGCGTGCGCCAGTTCACATAATGAATCAGGAGAAGAACAAATTGTGAAAAAGAAGGCACGGGCCAGTCTAGACACAACAACAACAAAAGGCGATCAGGAGTGTGTCAATTGTAAAAGATGACACGCACACACACTAAAACAAAAACAGAATATTTTTGTAGACCTACCGATAGTTGAGATGTAGGTGGAGTTGAAATTGTCCTCAGCAAAGCGAATGATCAGACATGTTTTGCCGACTCCACTGTCCCCGATGAGCAGCAACTTGAACAGAAAATCATACTTTTTCGCCATGGTTTAGAGAAGCTCCTGCAAATTGAGAAGTTAACAGAATTCCTTCGTCTTTTTTGTTGTTGTTGCAAAACTCCCCCCTCCCCTGCCCTCCCCTCCCTTGTCAAACTTGACGCCGGTAAACTCGGATCCCCCTCAGCGCCTCTCTTCTGTCCCGTTTGGGTTGAGCAGCGTTGTTGACCAGTACTTCACATCCGCACACATCACCGCGCAAAAGTCGCCTTACTTTCAACAAAAATCTCTTTTGTCTCCGTTTGCAAACATTCCAAAGTGTATACGTGTTTTTTCTGCCTGCCCCCCCCTCCCACACGCACACACACACACACACACACACACACACACACACACACAAAACTTGCAGTCAGCCCAGAGCTTCCGTGGTGGGAGTTTCGTGGGAGTATCTCTCCGACGCGCATTACTTGCAAAATACACTAGATGGCGTCATTTGAATGCCTACTAACTTGGGGATCGCTTCAATAAGAGCTTTGTAGGAAACACATGATCAGAGAGGTGTTTATAATGTAGAGTAACCACAAATTGCATTCAAGTAAGAGCACTGTTCCTTCTGAATAATATTGCAAAAGTAAAATTAGAAAAAAAGTATTCCAAATAATTTCTCGAGTAAAAGCAATTAAGTAGTCAGTTTAAAAAAAATAAAATAATAATAATAATAATAATAATATTCATTCATTTTCCATTCCAAACCAGAGTGCCTGGAGAAAACCCACGCTGGCACGGGGAGAACATGCAAACTCCCCACAGGCAGGGCCGGGGATTTGACCATGCCGCCATAATAAATAAAAATAATAATAATAATTAAAAATACTGAGTTACTGGTATCTTCCAATTTATCATTATTTTTACATGACTAAATTATAAAATCGGGATGCACAACTTCAGATATGGCCCAACAAAAACACTAACTAAAAAAAACAAAAACTAAATATTAGTATAATCACATAAATCAAGGAAAATTCTGCCACAATAAATGGTCGTGAATTAATTTATTTTTCACACTTATAAACAACAGTATAATATTGTCTACCAGGCAGAGATTACATAAAGAAAAAAAATGCAACATCTTTTCTTAAATTCAAAGTGTGAGTTTTTTAGGCTGAAATGTGGACATTATTAGGCAGAGAAAGATAACGCAAATGATAGCTGTTCTTTTTCACAGTCTGCAAAATTGGGCTGCAACTAATGATTATTTTTAATAATTGATTAATCTGTTATTTTTTAAGAAAGAAACAGGAAATTATTTCAAATTGACAGTGCAGAAAATGCACAAGCATAAATTTATCATGATTCGGTTACTCCTTTGGTCAGTAAAATGTCAGAAATTAGGCAAAAATGTTGACCACTGTTTTCATAAGTAAAAACAGATGTTTTTGTGATTTTGTGATGTCTTATTTTGATTAAACATGAAGATAATCAGTGTGCCTTCATGGAGGACTACAGGCTAAAATTCTGAGGATTTGGATTTTAAGTTAAACAAGGTGTCTAAACGTTTATCAAAGTAGTTACTGATTAATTTCATAGTGGATTAGTTTTCGGTTAACCAATCACTCGTTGCACCACTGCTGTAAAATAAACTGCTAGATTATATGTGGGCTCATAGGTGGTCTGCCTCCTCTGACTGTGAGTTGCACACCGTTGTTTCGGCTTTCGCTTGGTGGCAAGTGTTGGCCTGCTGCATGCAAGTGTGGAAATCAAGCAAACGCTCAAGATAATAAAAGCATTTTTGTAGCGCATTGGAAACATCACCGAACACAACCACCTATAACCCACAAAGCCATCCTGTCAACCAATTTACTGGTCAACGAACTGTCGTTTATTAGGGGCTAACGCTGTTATAATGCTAATCTATGAGGGCCAAACGCGTAACACTGTTAAGACTGTAAGCGGTTCCAAAAAGGGATGGTGGTAAGGGTTACTCTGATCTTTGCATAACACTGCAGCTCTGCTTACCCTTAGGCTTTGATGAGTGTGCGTGAAAGTGGTTATTTCTGGAACTTTGGCGAGCCTGACTGCCAAGTCATCGGTGGAGACACTTGTGAGGGTGACACATTTTCAGAAGTAGTTGGATAACTTGGGATTCTCGTGGTTCTTTGGACAACTATTGGTATAGAACCATTTAAAAAAAAATTCGGTAATATTTCCCTTCAATAAATGTTTGGCAACTAGCTAAAACAAGTATGAAGATTAACCTAGTTTACATGCTATCATTTCTCAGTCATTAAAATCTCTCACGAGAGGTAAATGGCTTCTAGCTTTAGTCAATATGAATAATAATAATAAATACTAAAACATAAGGTACCTCTTAAATATCAAACTTTAGTACAGTATACCAAACCCAGAGTAACATTTTTATAATTGTTCCGGGGTCACGTGAAGTATGCCGCCCCATTAGCTAACAACTTCCGGCGCGTCATTTTGTGTCTTCTTCCGGCTCGAGTCCAAACAAGTCCAGACATGCCCGTAAGTGCCGTTACGATCACGCAAGTAGTCGTCCGCCGTTTAAAAGTGTGTAAACTGCTAGAATTACTTCGGGATAAATGTGTGTTTTTGTTCTTTTCCATTTACGTCGAGTCTCCGCGCGTGATGCACAAATAATGAGCCGAGAAAGGACGCAATATGGCGAGACACGTGGACGACAAAGCAGCACACGTTGTCGATTGGCGATGTGTGCTTCCGTGTCCTTGAGCCGTTACATAGACATTATTTTAACATGATTATATTGCTTCGTTACTCAAACATAGTTGTTCTTTTCAGGTTGCCAAAATTAAACTTTTATACAGTATCTTCATGTTGGCTTTTCACGTCCAATAATTATGGTGGTTATTTACTCTTGATTTAGCTGAAAAAAAAAAATCTGTTTGAACTTGCAGCTTGCAAAGGATCTGTTGCATCCCTCCTCTGAGGAGGAGAAGAGGAGACACAAGAAGAAACGTCTCGTCCAGAGTCCAAATTCCTATTTTATGGACGTCAAATGCCCAGGTCTGTTTGTTAACATGGTTTCTATCATGTACCACCTAACAATATATTTATCTCCAAGTATCACCGTCATGATAAGTATATAAAAAAAATGCAGTTGTGTAGGAGTCTCAAGTGTTCATAAATGTTTTGTTCCTATAAACTACATTGAATGTGATTGTATTCCACTGTAACGTGAACAGTTTGAACATTAACACTGTGCTTAAATAACTTGAAAATGTGTTGCAAGTTAAATAGTTGTACCTCAATAAGTGTGTGAAAATAAAGCTCTGTTTAATAATAAAGTTCTAAAATATTAAATAACAAATGTATTATTCTTAAAAGTTAAATACAACTGAACTGTGCTTAAATGTGCTCTACTGGTTTAAAAAAAAAAAAAACGTTTAAGCCCGTGTAACATTATGAACAGTTTGAACATTGAATGCAGTGATTCAGTGCGTACCACTAGTGGTATCCGTACCACATTTTCAGAATCACTGTTGTCGAGAGCTAATGAAGTATTTAGCAAACATATATTTGATACACATACTTTGCCTTTATGTGTTGCCCTCTCATTGATCTGTGTAGTGATGGGGGTGTCAGATAAGGCACACACTGACTCTCGTGGCAGCCACTGAATTGAGTTTGAAATGACTCCTTTGCAAGTGCTCCCACGAGCACATGCGCGCACACACACACACACACGATAGTGTAATACTGGCTTGTTGTGCTTTCAGGTTGCTACAAGATCACCACCGTGTTCAGTCACGCTCAGACTGTGGTGTTGTGTGTCGGCTGCTCCACGGTCCTCTGTCAGCCTACAGGCGGTAAAGCTCGCCTGACAGAAGGTATGCAATATTTTGAGTACAGTCTGCACACAACCGCACACTTGTAGGTCTAAAAAAAAAAAAAAAAAAAAAAAACCTCACTATTAAACTATTTTGGGGGCTTTAATATAGTTATGACTGGTTTGTTTAACGTGTATCACCCAACTTTAGTGTAAAATATAGTGTAAGCTCAAAGGGCTAACTGTGAAACATTTTTTCCACTGTAATGAATGAAGATTAAAAAAATTGCTTCATATAATCTGTATTTAATGCATAACATTCTTAACTGCTATACAAGTGTAAAGATTAGTTACCCACCGACAATGTTATTCAGATGTTAAAACATTGTGTTCTAAATGACACGGGTACAAGAACATTTTTGGAGATATTTGTTTTGTGTGTGTGTGAGAAAAATCTTGACATTCCAATTTATTATTAGTGTTAGCAGTACTAGTTTGCTGCTGATGGATTAAAAAAAAATACATGTTTGTGCACTATAGGGGGCGTCGGGAATTAAAAAAAAAAAAGCAGGGTTCCTTTACTAAAGATGCTTACAACAGTATTGCAAAGGGCTTAAATGCAAATTTAAACAAGCATTACAGGGCCTTAGAGTTTCAAAAGGAATCAAAACTTCACTCCACCCTGAAGCTTTCAGTGTTTTGCTATGATGCGTTTGGGCGGCGTGACACAACCGATCTATACCCAGTCCATCGTAAATCATTGCCTTTGTGTTGCCCTTTCATTGCATCCGTCGTGAAAAGGGTGTCAACTAAGGCAGACATTGATTCTTGCAGCTGTGGTGGAAATTCATCATCACCGATGCATTTCGAACACATTCAGCTGCAAGCACAAACAAGGTGTGGGTTTTATGTGGATGAAAGAGAGCGGAGAGCGGAAGGCTGATGGTGTGTAAAGGTGGTTATAAAGAAATGTGGCTGCACCGGAAGAAGCTTTGTAGCACTTGACACTGCAAGACAGCCACAGATCCAGGTTTGTTTGTACTGGAGCATCCTGGCTCCCTTTGTCAGTGTATTGCTGCCATGGAAACCGTGGCCTTCCCGGTGAGCTGTACTTGTTGACGGTAATGGTTGTACCTGACGTGCCCCTTTCCTTTCTGGAAAGTGGACCAGTCACTGGAGAGAGCACATTTGTCTAGATGTCACTCTTATCAGGTAGATAGAATTAGTGTCTGTTATCGATTTATACTGTGACACAGTTTGCACACCAAATAAGTGCGCAGACTTTGGGGAATTTAAAGTGGGCATCACATTCAGTCTTCACATGACCACAATGTGAAAACTTAAAAGGAGAGGATCTCTATTTAAAAAAACAAAACAAACAAAAAAAAAAAACCCTCCTAATTGGTTTACCTCGGAACCTGTTTGCGCAGTGAAGGTCCACTATGTGCTCATTAAATGCTAACAGCCAAAAATGTCCACCCTGTCAGCAAGTTCACTTATTTTGCTGTTTGCATGTAAATTGTCTGCTGTGGTTAATTTATTTAAATGTGAGCTTGACAAATAATTAGTTCTAACAGCATAACATCTATTTATACACTGTATTGCTAAAAGTATTCGCTCACCTGCTTTGACTCGCATATGAACTTAAGTGACGTCCCATTCCCAATCCATAGGTTTCAATAATGACGTCAGTCCACCCTTTACAGCTATAACAGCTTCAACTCTTCTAGGAAGGCTGTCCACAAGGTTTAGGAGTGTGTTTAATGGGAATTTTGGATCATTCTTCCAGAAGCGCATTTGTGAGGTCACACACTGATGTTAGTAGAGAAGGTCTGGCTCTCAATCTAAACTCTTAATTCATCCCCAAGGTGTTCTATCGGGTTGAGATCAGGACTCTGTGCAGGCCAGTCAAATTCATCCACACCAGACTCTGTCATCTATGTCTTAGTGGACCTTGCTTTGTACACTGGTGCACAGTCTTTTTGGGTTGCCAGATGGAGAAGCGTGATTCGTCACTCCAGAGAACTCGTCTCCACTGCTCCGGAGTCCAGTGGCGGGCGTGCTTTGCACCACTGCATCTGACGCTTTGCATTGCGCTTTGGTGATGTATCAGTTGGATGCAGCTGCTCGGCCATGGAAACCCAATTCCGTCAAGCTCTTTACGCACTATTCTTGTGGTAATCTGAAGGCCACATGAAGTTTGGAGGTCTGTAGCGATTGGCTTGGCAGAAAGTTGGCGACCTCTTCGCACTATGTGCGTCAGCATCCGCTGACCCCGCTCTGTCGGTTTATGTGGCCTACAGCTTTGTGGTCGAGTTTCTGTCATTCACAAACACTTCCACATTCTCATGAGAGAGCTGCCAGTCGAGTGTGGAATATTTAGGTGCGAGGAAATCTAATGACTGGACTTGTTGCACAGGTGCCATCCAATCACAATTCCACGCTGGAATTCACTGAGCGCCTGAGAACGAACCATTCTTTCACCAATGTTTGTAAAAATAGTCTGCATGTCTAGGTGCTTGATTTTACACACCAGTGGCCATGGAAGTTATTGGAACACCTAATTCCGATTATTTGGATGGGTGAGCGAATACTTTTGGCAATATAGTGTAGCAGTGAATATGAAGTTCTGTGAAAAATCTCAAGTACTGTATGTTTGGGGGTGAAATGGAGAAGTCTCAAAGGCATCTTAAGGTGAAATGACTTGCAAAGTCCTCCAGAGGCAATCATATTGTACATTTATTCTTGAAATGTTCTGAGGGCTATTTGTAAGTGTTCCACTGAGGTTTTTTATTTGACTATTGATTAGACTGAATGTCTATCTGTGTCTCCGTGTCTTCCCAGGATGTTCGTTCAGAAGGAAACAACACTAACTTGGATCGGAGCGACGCGATTGAAAATGACCCAACATTTTTCATTCAGCGCTGTTGCTGTGGCGTCGAGCAATGGAGCCCAGGAAAGCAAGAGCGTGTGACAAGTTAAACAGGGATGTTTGACCTTTACTGCTACACCCCTGCCATTTAATCATTGTTTTTAAAACTAAACCCAATACATTTAATCTTTATTATTGCCAAAGTGCTTTGTGTGTACTTGCTAAGATGAGTTCAAATTAGCAAAACTATTAATGTGAAAGGTTGAGGGGATGAGAGGGCTCCCTCAGCGCAACCTCTAAATCAGTGATTCTCAACTGGTGTGTCAGGACCAATGACTGTGTCACAGATGACTAGTAATAAAATTACATGTATTTCTATTCTGATTTTTCACGTACAGTACAAAAGTGTACCAAGTTACCACACGGAGCATAGTACGAAAGTGACAAGAAATGTTACTTCCTTGTTCTCTAGCCACTAGTTTTGTCTGTGTAAACAAATACAGTGCAGCTCAGCCTTTGGCTGGCAGACATATCAAGGCTTGGCATGGCTATGCCTTTGGTGGTGTCACAAACTCAAACAGGGTTTAAAAATGCTTTAAAAAAAAAAAAAAAAAAACATTCTATGAAAGTGTGTTGTGACTTTGCAACAGTAGGATAATTGATGTCCCAAGGTGACAACAGTTGAGAAAAGCTGCTCTAAATAACAAATGCAAAGGGAGACTCACTGTGGCTCCACTTGGAAATGACAGTTTCTTGCTCCAATCATGTTGGTGTGTACAGCACTTTGCCGATTCATTAAAGACTATTAGTTAATACCTGCCAAATAAATGCAACAGTTAAGTCAGCATTTGACTTAGACGTCGCAACCTTCGTTCTGTTTGTTCATTGGCCTTTTTTTTTCTTTTCGCCCTGGTTGGTTCAGAGGAGGACCTGTCTTGAGTTTTGATATAGGCTTGCTTAAGACATACTAATACATTTTTGGGGCAATTTTTGCATGTGCTTTCTGTGAATAGTTATAAAGTTGCACAAAATCATTTGCTGGAATCTGGTTTTTAAAACATGAACATTCTTCAATGGCTTGGTTTTGGCCATTTCAGTCATTTATTTCAAATTGTAAACTAAACTTTTAATTATTCTCTCATGCGGTTTTTCATGTTACTGTAGTGTTTAATGTTGCTGTCCTGTTCATTGACCAAATGAAAATGAAATAAATATAGCTGATCTTGAATCTGATTTTGATTACGTTCCATCTGTTTCCATCCCCATCGCACTTCCAAAATCCTCATGCATATTTAAATCTCCACTGGTTGATCATGTCACTCATTCAAGTTATTTTCTTGTCTGGATTGCATTCAACTGATTCGGTAGCAGATTCTTGTGATGAAGTAGGAGCCTAATGAAATGCAATCACAAACGAGATGCATTTTTTTAAGCGCCCCTACAAAGATGATGCTGTTTTGATCGACTCTTATCAGTTACTATATTACTATATTCATCATTGATGGTTATTGAAACATCACCATTGTGCCGGTTTTTCTTAATGCTGATTGTTGCTGGCTTTAACATGATCATACCCAATGTAGTAGTAATTTTAAATAGATTTGCGCCACGTCTCCATGCAGTCAAAGGTAAGACTATTATTTCTTGCCAAATGATGCATTTCATACTCCAAAATTAATTGAATTACCCCAATGTTTGAAATAGCTTAATTTGTCACAAAACACATAAAGTCCTGACACAAAGATGTCCACTGCAGCTTAATACAAAAGAGCAGAAAAACAAAAGTCTTGACACTTAATGGCTGGATGACTTTTAGTTTATTGATTTGCAATCTCGCTCAGGCTTGAAATTAAGTTCAGTGAACATTTCAGGTAAAAAAACAAAACACATTGGGTTTATATGCCATGATTCTAAGCCACAGTGATGAGCCCTTGTCAGAAATCTCAGCGTGTCCACACTAATATGTTGCGTGTTGTGACACGCTTGACCGCATGTCTGCTTCAACAAAGTGACACACACACTGCATTTGTATACAGTGATGCCTTGAGATACAAGTTTAATTTGTTCTGTGACCATGAGTGTAACACAAAACACTCATCTCTCAAATCATTGCCACGCACTGACGTGAATGGAAATGCCATTGTCATTTCAGCCTCCCTGAAAAAACAAAAATGTTTGTACTTTGTAATGTGTTTTTTAATAAGAAAAATAGCACCCTATAATATTTTGCTCTATAAAGATACAGTAAGGATAAAATTAAATAGCTTGTAAAGAAAGTAAACCGTTTTGGCCACATTTTATTTTTTTGCTTCAATTCACTTCAATGGACATTGTGCTGCTCCTTCCGGTGTGTGTACCTTGGCCACTTGGAGGCAGTATAATACAGGCATTCGAATATACTGTACATGGAGATGTACTCAGCTCATCCAGTAATATTAGTCCTTTGCAGAGGATAATGAATATATATGAGTATTGTTATATTTTCTATCTAAATGTGTTCCTCCATCATTTGTGATCAAACATGTCCATTACAGGGTTACAACACCACGACTCAGCATTACTTTAACGACTTTAAGGCTTAGCTGTCTGGTTGTTTTAAATATGTGTAATTCTCTTTGTTTTATGTTTAGTTTGACATGAAACCGCAACTGGGAGAGGCAATAAACCGCTTGAAGCCTCTTCTTTGAAGAATTGCCCACTATCTGCCAAACTTGCTTGGTGAGATATGAGTTCACTTGACTTCACTGCCACCATACAGCTCTCTTATCTCAAATTTTTGCTCGCAAGCAAAAATTCAGCAGAACAACAGCTCGTATCTCAAAAAACAGGTCGGGTCACTTGTTTTTCAAGGCACCACTGTATTTGTATTTGGTACATTTTGTTTGAATCCTTTTATTTTTGTATTTTTAATTTGTTATTTTTTTTGACAGCGGGCTGGTCAGTAGTCGTAGTGGTTAGCATGTCTGCCATTCTGTTCTACAATTCAAGAGTTTCAATCTCGCCTCTGGCCTTCCAGTGTGGAGTGTAAATTGTTGTTTCTCTACAGTATATCTGCCTTTTCACTGGCTGGTGACCATGCTGGGATGGGCACCAGCTCACCATCGCTATAAAAAAACGCTAGATCAGAAGCGGCGGAACTGGGCAGGCACGAGGCCCCTCACCTTTTACGCTATGTGCCCCAATGTGCGTGATGTCCCCCTCCTTTTGTTCAGCCACAATATCCCATTTTCAGGAATCGAAAATTTCTCTCAGCCCACCCCCAGGTTGACGATAGGATTTTGGGAGCAAAATGTTCATGTGTATTTTAATGTTAGTCGTTTGGCAGGTACTTGGAGAGGTACTGTATTTTTTGAGGTTGTCCGTGGTGTAAAAAGTTTGAAAACCACTGGTCCTTTAATTAATGGCATTTTACGAACACCCTTTTTGTTGCTTTTATTTATCCCATTCACTTAACTGTATGTGCAAACATTGAGGTGCACACAAACACATTCAACTATTTCAAGTGTAAGGCTCACCTGACCTACATTCTCCCTGCAAAGCCAACCTTGGTCACAGCAGCACACAGAAACTGCAGACTATTCTTTTTTTGTGCATGTTTTAGTGGGGCGCTGCCCCACCTGGCCTCCCCCTAGAACCGGGAGGTTCGGGACTGCGCCAGACTGCGAATAGCGAAAATCTTCAGATAATTGAAATCCATTATAATTGCATTTTGAAAAAAAACTAATTTTTTTTGTCTTTTTTTTTTTTTTTTTTTTTAAACACTGTGAAAAGGTGAATCCACGAGTGCTGAACTGCAAGTATGTGGGGGTCCACTCTATTTGGGCAGCCTTGAAGTGGAAAAATCCATCAAATAGAAAAGCAGAATAAAATGTAGGCACTTGTTGTGTTGCTTGAGTTACGCAATGAAGAGGAATCGATGAGACTTAGAATAATTCTGCTGGAAAAGAATATTAGCACCCGGACAGCTTTGCAGTGGAAAAGCCTAACAAGTGGGAGTGCTCTGGGCTGTCCGTTTACTTCTTGACCGCCTCCACATTGCCAGGGGGGCCACACACTTAAATGCACACAGCCCCCGACACACACACACACACACACACACAAAGGAGCCTTGTCTCATCCATAATAATACAGGGCGAAGAGCTTCAGATTTGGAAAGAGACAAAACATCAGACGGAGAGAAAGGAAGACAGTGGGAAGGTGCTTGTGCTGAGGACTCCCAGGTAGTGTCATAGAAGTGGCAGCAGTAGGAGTCCTGTCAGGGGAGGAAGCGGCGCACAATTGCCCAGCGGGATCATTACTAAACCCAATCGTCTTCCCCCTTCATGCCAATTCAACTGTCTGAAAAATAGGTCAATTAAAAACCTCTTGCTCTCGCTTACATTACCACCGGTACGTCCCCACTGCACAAAGCCAGAGGGAGCCTTGAGGGCCGGCGGATTCAGTGTGGGAGGCTGCCGTTGCCATGGAGATGATGTTGTAATCGTCTGCGCTAACCAAAGTATGTCCCGCTACCGTGGGCAAAGTGCTCAAGTACTGTGCTCATTTGAAGCTACTTGTCCACACAAGCAGATGGTTCGCGCCATAAAAAGGCCTCACCTCATTAGTGGCTTACACAGCGTTTGGACAGTCACAGCCATTAGGGACATGAAGGCCTCGGGAGGGGGTTCTTTGCATAAAAACATCCTGTCCGTTGAGAAAAGCCATCGGTGGAGTTATTTGCTTGTCAAATAAGGACACGCTAAGGACAGTTCTGTTAGAAATGCTGCTATGGTTATTATCCATTTATCAATTTGTCCATCAGCCAACCACAGGGCATATGGAGACAAACAACCATTTGCACTCATACACAAACAATTTAAAATCAATTACATTTCCAGTGTGGGAGGAAGCCGGAGAGTACCAGGAGAAAACACATGCAAGGACGGGCAGAACATAAACAACGCCACACAGGAAGCTCTGAGTGGAGATTCCAACCCAGTAACCTCAGAGCTGTGAGACAGATGCGCTCACCACTAGCTCACCGTGCTGCCTGCTATGCTAGTATCCATGATAATCTCTTCAAGAGCTACAGTTGCAATCACGTATGTAGGAAAAGTAATGCTCTTTGAAATAGAAATAGTTGGGTATTTGAAAATTCATGCATGTTATGAAAATTATATGCTTTAACCCATTAAGGGGCATTCATTGAAATACTAATTATTAATCCAGACATTGTAGTTCTGTTCTCAAATAATGATCATTATATTTATTTTTTCATGTAATTTGATTAATAACTGTAAAGACACTTGTTAAAATTTGTTTTTAATTTAGCATTTTTCTTCTTTTTGCCACCTTGGTTTTATACATCCATCCATCCATTTTCTGAGCCGCTTCTCCTCACTAGGGTCGCGGGCGTGCTGGAGCCAATCCCAGCTGTCATCGGGCAGGAGGCGGGGTACACCCTGAACTGGTTGCCAGCCAATCGCAGGGCACATAGAAACTAACAACCATTCGCACTCACAGTCATGCCTACGGGCAATTTAGAGTCTCCAATTAATGCATGTTTTTGGGATGTGGGAGGAAACCGGAGTGCCCGGAGAAAACCCACGCAGGCACGGGGAGAACATGCAAACTCCACACAGGCGGGGACGGGGATTGAACCCCGCACCTCAGAACTGTGAGGCTAACGCTCTAACCAGTCGGCCACCGTGCCGCCTGGTTTTATACAGTATGTGTAAATGTCTCCCATGCTGAAACAAGCCATGCTTGCAAGTCATAGTTCCAAAAAGTTATTGATAATATCAAAATTTAGACTATCATAATAAAGACGATCAAGAGATAAATACATTAATTTCATGGCCGTCCAATGCAAATGTAATCTGAGTTTTCTTCGTGTATTGGAAAAAATCATGAAAAATAATAACGCCTTCAATTGTGCCAGAGCTTTTTTCGAACCCATTGGCAGAGCAAATGGTGATGGCCCACTGAAATGCAGCAACATAATGAGTCTCTCTCCAGTGGCATTAGCACTAAAGACAGCTTGAGTGACATACGTAGAAGGACCACAAAAGAAAAAGAACCCCAAAAAAGGAACTCTTAAGAAACGTGTGATATTTATGTTAGGCAATCAGAGAAAATATATATCCAAAAATGTAATTAGCATCTTCAGAAACATAATAATAATAAAATAATTTAGGACACATAACTGTAAAGACATTTTGGCATTGCAAGTGTGAATACAATTTTAGACCTTTTTTTTTTTTTTTGGAACAATAACATCCATCCATCCAATTTCTGTACAACTTCTCCTCACAAGGGTCACGGGCGCATTGGAGCCTATCCCAGCTATGTTCGGGCGAGAGGCGGGGTACACCCTGAACTGGGTGCCCAGCCACTCGCAGGGCACATAGAAACAAACAACCATTCGCACACACATTCACACCTACGGGCAATTTAGAGTTTTCACTCTAATTTTTTTGGGGGATGTGGGAGGAAACCGGAGTACCCGGAGAAAACCCACGCAGGCACGGGGAGAACATGCAAAATCCACACAGGATTTGAACCCTGGTCCTCAGAACTGTGAGGCAGATGTGCTCACCAGTCGTCCACCATGCCGCCTGAATGATCACAACTACCGGTAATTCAAATACTCATATCAGTAAAATTCAGTGGGCTTTACCGTTATTGATCAAATTATATGAAAATGATGCTTTTACTGTTTACTGTCCCCATTCATTTATTGCACTCGTATTTTTAAAGACAGATACATATGAAATTATAAGTACAGTGGTACCTTAGACCTAAACTTAGTCACCAACTAGCCTTGTTTTTCTTTTTTTTAACCAAGTTTAATTTGTTCCGCGACCATGCTCGTAACTCAAAGCATTCATATTTCAAATCATATTTTCCCATTGAAAGGAATGGAAATGTCATCAATAATAAAAATCAATAATTTATTAATGAATACAATTATAGAGTAATGATTATGTGGTGCAATTGAACAGTATGCCGAGTTATTTTTTATCCTATTACATAATATACTGCATTAACTGTCCCACGGTAATATTCTTGAGAACATTTAGAAAATATGGAAATTCAGGCAAACCTAGACAAATTGTTCTGGAAGTGAATGTCTACAGGTTGGCAGCTCTGTATATTGTATTGATACGGCTTGGCAGTGGCCGGTCGGATCTCACTTCATTGTTGGAAATGTAATTTTTGCTGTAAAAGCTCATGTGACACCACATGACTTTTGACTGGCTGTTATGTGTGCAACATTGCGGCGCCAAATTTCAAATCTAGTTGCCTCCAAAAATACTGTACTTTGCATTTTTTCCAACGTTGTTTTGAAATTAGAACAACTTGCGTTTGACGTTGCAGTTTCCACTGTAAATTCAAATGATGGAGGGGATTCCAGGTGGGGGATGTTCCTGTGTCACCATGACACAGGGTTTTACTGAGCATCTTGATCTTGTCTACTCGAAGCTCTCACTGATTTGCATTGTGTGGGATGAGTACACACGTGTTCAGACTCCTACGTGTCGGTGGAGCTCGCCGTGGTGGTTGGAAAACAACAGGCCATAAGAACTGGCATGCTCGAGACATGGAAAGGAAGGAGGAGATATAGTACATAGCAATAATGTGCACATTAATGACCCTAGTTAGAATCATTTACTTGCACGTTGAGTGATATTGGACAGCAAGTATATGGGTCATTTTCATGTAATTGTAAGAAATTATTTTTCTAATTTAGCAATTTTTTCCCGCTGCAGCCCATATCTTTAATGTGTAAAATGTCTCCCATGCTGAAACAGCCAAGATTGAAGTATTATTTTCAAAAAGACAAACGATAAATACACCAATTTCATGGCTGTCCAGTGCATATGTAATCTGAACAACAAGATTTCTTAAACCTGTATGGGAAAAATCATAAACAATGAAAAACAAATTCAATTTTGCTGCAGTTTTGTTGACAGAACCCATTCACTTGAGAGCTAATGGTGATGGCCCACTGAAATACACTTCTTGCATAACAGTACAGACATACAGTAAACAGCTTCGCCTTCACATGAAATTGGGTGGGGTATGTCTTTACCGTTATTGATCAAATTAGATTAAAACGACCCAATTATATGTGATAAATTAGACCTTAAAGTACTTTGTATTCCTCAAACATGCCCATTGAAGGAAAATAATAATGATGTCTGAAAATACATGCGGTAAGTTGCATTCAATCGACACACGCGATTATTATCTAGGGAGTGTAAGGCTATTCGGCTATTCCTATTGCCTGTAGGATTATGTGTTTCATTTAAACTGCTGCTGTAGATCATTTTATTATCAATGTTAAATTGCTTGTCAACTTCTGGCTTGCTCCATACTGCATCTGCAAATGTCGAAGCCGCTTCCCCTGCATGTCCCATTGCAACTCCGCCTCCAAGACTGTCCCCCCCCCCATGTGTTCTCAATGAATCAATGTCAGGGGAAAAATGGTGTGGGAACCAAACATTACAGTACGTAGGCTACATGATATCAAGAAACTACAGAGCCGTACTCTAGTCTTTTTTTGCTTTTTAAAATTCACATTTTTCAGTAATTATGAATCAACGCAATAAATAATACGGGGCTCTTGATAATGTAAACATTTGGAGTGGGCCACACAGCCTATTTTGTGAAGCATCTTAGAACACAACCTCTTTTGAGTGGGGGCGGTCCTAGGTAGTTGTGACAAAGCTAGCAACTCTTACTTGTGGAAGTGGGACCCGGAGTGTGAAATCCTTTTCAAACTTTTTTTCCCCCCACCATTAATGTGATCGATAACCTGTGGTTGCACAAGTGTGTGCACCCTCGTATAACTGGCGACGTGGCTGTGTTCAGAATGAACTAATCACACTCAAACTGGTGTTAAATGGTTGGGGCCCCCCAAAATGCTTAGGGCACTAGTACAGTTGTCCCCGTACACATATAATATACATACATAGATATAATGCATTCTTGTCTTTATACATTGATTAGAATGTTACTAAAACATACTCTACCTTAGAGTATCCCCACTTTTCACTCACTGGTGAACAACTGCCAACTGCCATAATGTTTTTCTGTCCTCACGCAGACATCGTCATGGTTGTATTCTGGAGGATGCACTGAGACTGACAGTCAGTTGAAGTTTTGAAATCAGTACATCGATTGCAGTCTTAGAGGCACCAGGCTGTTATAGCACATAATCAAGAGAGTCGATGAAAGCTTCACGAGTCAGCAGAGGCCGGCGGCGAATAACGCAGATAACAAGTTGATCTTTGTTCTGCTAGTGGAGCACCGCCTCGCATTCACACCTCTGTTAACCTTGTTTTGTTTGCACAATACACAATGGATTTTCCTCACAAATACAATGAAATCAATGTACCCTTTCAAACAGACTCAAAAGGGTAAAAAATGAATCACACATGATGAAAAATGAAAATACTTCAGAGAATCCATCAGTGTAACCAAAAAGGCTTGGTGTTTGATAGCTTAGAACCTAATACCAGCAAGATGCAGCACATTTCACAAGCTATAGTGGAACCTTTAGACTGCATAGCATCGAGAGTGATTAAATATTTAATACTAGGTACAACCATTTCTTAAATGCTGACGAGACATTCACCATAATGGATACATTTTAAAGATTGTTTTAAAGGTTATGTTCATATTGCTGTGTTTGCAAACCATCCTGCCACCAGTTAACTTGGTTCTTGCTGCATTCTACTAAGAAGTATTCAGGCTGTAGAAATAATGTTATCACTACCAGTACAAGAAAATCACGGAATTATGACAACAAAGTATTATTGTAAATAAGCTGTAAGACAAGAAGCCGTAATATGATAGTGGTGGCATATAGTGGTAGTTGTGATAGTGGTTCCCACTGAAGGTCCAGGTGTGAAATGCACCGCCCGCCACTCATTATACATACTGTATGTATTATACTGTTTCTGGTTGCCAAGGCGCACACACCAGAAGGAGTGGCACAATGTCCATTGAATAGAGCTGAAACTGCTCCATTATTTATATTTTATTTCGTTATGTTATTACTGTATCTTTTTATACAGTACAATACTGTTGAGCAGGGGTGTCATACTCATTTTTGTCACGGACCACATTGTAGTTACGGTTAGGACTGTGAAATTATATAAATACTCTCATATTATTAAATATGCACAACAAATTGATGCGTAGCTACTTTTGAAATGACAAGTCAAGGATAATAGTTTGCTCAATTATTGTTCAAATTACTGTAAAAAGGAGCTTGATAACAAACAAAAAAAATGCTTGAAATATCTCAACATTATTTACTTAATTTTTGTTTATTAGAATTTAAATTCATTAAATATGACAATTTAAAATGTTGGTACAAATTTGAGCAAAAATCATGGAAGTTGACGCACACGATGTGCTTTAGCGGGCTGCATAAAATAATGTGGCGGGTCAGATCTGGCCCCCGGTCCTTGAGTTTGACACCTGTGCTGTAGTGTTTTTTTTCATTAAAAAACATGTTACAATAATGATTTGAGACACGAATGATTTGAGTTAAGCCAAGGTTATAAACCAAGTTACCACAGTGCCACTATATACAGCGACTCCTGGTCTTAGACTGTCCCATTTATGTTTGTTTGGGAATTTATCGTTTAAAAATCTAACGTATATATAGTCTCATCAAATAGCAACAAAATATATCCTTATTCTCATAATGTTGCATTTTTCCTATATTATGACTTTATTCTTGTAATTCTTGTAACGGTAAAACTTTTTTTTCTCATAATATTAAAGCTTTATCCTCATAACATTTAAACTTTATTTTCATAAAATTCTTTGCGAATGTTTTCTACGTAGTGTTCCTTTTTTTTTTCATTACAAAACTAGCCGTAATATTCCTTAGTAGTGTCCAGATGAATTGAAAGTCTGAAATGTCTAAACTTAACAGCGCTCAAGACACCAAAGATACACAAAAAGATGAGACTGGCCATTAAAGATACTGTACATTCTGAAAATATGCCACTAAAGCAAAAGTGGTCGAAAAATCTGTGGTCTCCCTTAATTCTAAACAGCGTTTCTGCTGGAAACCACTGAAGGGAGAAAATAATGAGAAACTTCAATGGGAATATCACCGCAGGGGATTAAAAAAAAAACCTAAGTGCAATTGTTTTCCATTAGTGGAAGTGGGACACAAAATGAGCGAATGTTCCTATGGCGAGAAATAAAACAAAAGAGGACAATTAGTGGCTGGAGATGAGTAGAAGATTAACTTGAAGAAACACTATCATTATCCTTGTTATAGTAAGCCATACAGTAATTGTAGTGTGTGTAGTGTAAATGAAAAATGATGCGGCATATTGCTCTGTATGTCATACAATTTGTGATACGTAAACACA
The DNA here is from genome assembly GCF_024500385.1 of Phyllopteryx taeniolatus. NCBI lineage: Eukaryota > Metazoa > Chordata > Actinopteri > Syngnathiformes > Syngnathidae > Phyllopteryx > Phyllopteryx taeniolatus. The sequence goes on along the minus strand of NC_084507.1, from coordinate 13,093,472 downwards.
ACCACACAGAAACCGGGGGAGGGGATCTCTCATGTTACAGATATATACTTTATTTATTCTCTCTGATAAAATAAAATTACAAAATAATTTCAAGCCCAGACGTTCCTTCAACCCATCGTTAATATAGCAATACATTGTCATGACGAATGAGAAGAATACTATAGTAATATTAGATATCAGCTATGACCGAGTTTAATCATAACGGTAGAAAAGACTAAGCAATACAAAGCTAGAGTTCATTGATTAACAGCAAACTGTACAATTATATTCCAAGTCTATGTAAGTATGTATTCCGGCCACAGCGTGTCGCTATAAGACACTTTTCCACATTGTCTCTGCAATGCCAAGGGTAAGCTTGTCTCTTTTGTTTCTATTATAAAGCCCTCCAGTGTACCTTGACTTCTCTTTCTATTTGTTATTAAATAAGTAGAGTATTTCAAGAGTATTTCCTTCATGGCCATGTATCCTTTATAAGGTTTATTTGTGTTCGGCAGAGTCCACCTTGGGTTGTTTTGAAAGTGGGCCCCAGCACTGTTCAGCACTCTTAACAAGTCCAAAGCCGGATTTTCACAGTTATTCCCTCGGAGAAGTATTGTCAAGGTGTCCGCGATGCCTCGTGCCATCTTTTGTGCCCGGTGACAGCAGCGTTCCCTGCCTTTTATTTGAGTCCATTTAGGAGAGAGAGAGCACTTTGGTTGTTGAGTTGTGTGTGTAAGTGTGTTTTTATGTGACCAAGCAATTTCAAGCATACATTCATGAGAACAGTGAGTTGTTGTTTTTTTTCTCCATGAAGACTAATGGCAGTCCAGTAGTTCCTGTCATGATTTGGCACTACAGGGGACTCCTCGGTTTACGGCAGAGTTGCTTTCCTACAATAGCGACATAACCCACATTTATTTCAGCGAGGCCTTTCTCTGCTTGGCCTAAACACGATCAGAAACTCTGACCAACACTTACAACCTAAATTCTCCCCCCCCCATGAACTTGCATTCATTTATTAGCAACTGGCAACTTGGCTGTTGTACTTCCAATACAGTAGATCAGATTTCAGCCTCTACGTGTTGCCATGTCAATGTAGTCTGCCCAGCGCCTTCAGAATCACTAGTGCTGGCTGATATAACCTAGACCAGTGATTCTCAAAGTGTGGTGCAAGTACCACTAGTAGTGCACGGGCTTCCTCCAGTGTCACGCAAAAGAATAACTGAATTAAAGACAAATAACTTGAAGCTTGATCGATTCAATGACGCTTGTAGCTATGCATACAGCCTGTTTAAACTTTTTTTTTTTTAAATCAAATACAGTATAATACATTTGTATTTTATCTTTTAGAAAAGTTTGTTTTTAAAGATTTATCTCAGTACAAGTTTTATTTAACTTATGGCATGTGCAATGCATTTTGATGGAATCAGTATTTCTGTACACTTTTTTCTTTTCCCATATTCAAGTGCACTGTTAATGTCCAACTGTGCATAATGCTACAGTACCTTACAATGATGCAAATATTTTTTAGAAAACAAAAAGCATCTGCATTGTTTTTGATGAACCTACTATGTTGCATATTTTGATGTTGGTCATGACGGTAGTACTTGGAGAGCTAAGTATTTTTGGAGGTGGTTCTTGGTGTAAAAAGTTTGAGAACCGCTGATGTGCAATGGGACTGTTTCTTTAACAATCAATTTTCAAATTTGTCACACAGAGCCAGTGTGCCAACCTTTGATAGTGGCCCCATTTTTCTGTCCTCTGATTGGTTGGTCAGGGCAAAACGTTACAGGCAACTTCGACGAGCAAAACATGTCTCTAGTGATCTGCACACATGAATACATTTAATAATCAGCATCTCTGGTGTGTATGATGTATTAAAATGTTTGATGGTTTTGCCATGTTATTAAATAAACATTGATTCGAAACTTCTCCATTTGATGTAACTGGCACAACTGCGCGCTGTTATAGTATATATGTTTTGTTTTGTTGTATTGCTGGGTTCTATAATTGTGATGTCATAGTGTTGGTATTAAGAGGTGGATTAAATCTGCCGCTGATTTGTATGTAAATCGGAACGCGCCGTAGTCTGTCATGTAGCTACTCTATGCTAACGCAGCAGTAAAGTCACAATTACAGTAAATATTGGTATGAAAACACTTGTAGGCCATAAATATAAAATAAGCAAATGAAAAACAGTCAGTACGGAGGTAACTGAGCCTTCTTGTGACATTCTTCCTATTTAGCTCATTGTACGCCATTCGGGACTGTCGTGAACCGAGGAGCACCTGTAGATATAGGACAGATTTGAAGCATTTCAGAGAAATAAAACAAAATATTTACCAACTGAATATGGATGTACGACATTGTGATAATCAATTACTGTGTGCAAGCTTGTTGCCAAGAATTTTGTGGGATTTTGCACTCAATATACTTTAGTGAGTGGAACACTAACGTTCATTACTGTTCTTCAAAATGTATGGCAAAATAAAACTTTAGTGCGTCACTAATATGAATAGAGTACTAAATAGGACAGGCATAATAATCAATCGATGGATTGTTAAGAATTCAGTCAGTGGAATCAAAGTGAAATCGAGTCAAAATAGACCACCTGATGATTCAGTCTATAGAAGTCCAACTTCTCCAGGCGACATTATTCTGCTTAATATGACACTGGAATAGAAGCAGGAGCTCAGAACATTCAGAAGAAGATTATTTAAAATAAAGTGTCCCAATAGTCTACCAAGGGACTCAAATGCCCATTTATAGTAATTAATTTTATGTGCAAATTCCTGCTAAACTCTCAATACATTGACAAAGCTTGTTAACACTGTTTTGCTTTAATCAGAGGATTTTATGGAAAATGGCTTGGTTATTATAGTAACATGACAGTGTTGGTATTTAGGGCAAATGGCTGTGACATTATTGTCGTAGTTCCCAAACCTAGCAGCAATGCACTTGATGGAAAATAATATTCATTTAGTTGTCAAAATGTCAGGATTTGGGCTCAAAATGTGGTTTCATCAGGTCGCCGATTGTCAGAATAAAATCTATTGGTATAAGTTATTTTATTGATCATCAAGCAGCAAGCAGGCACACCACTTCTTAGCAAGGGGCCATGTTTATTAATGTTCCTTGTAATAAGTTAGTTTTATTTATGTTCTTCATCAGTAGTTTATGTACAGTGTGTGTGTGTGTGTGTGTGTGTGTGTGTGTGTGTTGATGTTTAGGCCCCGGAGTTTGGGTCTTAAGCTGAAGAAAAGTCAAATCATGCTTTCATTATTTATAGAAATCTATCAAATTCTGCCGCGAGCTTAGAAGGGACTTTTGGAACGTTGTATCATGACGTAAAAAAACCATTTAAGCATGAAATGATAGCTGTCACTTCTCCAGCGGATTAAAAAAAGTTGCAATGACTCCCGTTCGTCCCAAAGACGCATACTCGATGCTATCCATATTTGATAAGTGTATGACAACAAATCACTGGATGCCTGACTTGCAGTTTAATTCAAGTCAATGCAGAAATGTGCTATGACCAAATGGCGGGCCTGGATATGGACGTGAACTCACACTCATGCATTCGCCATCCTTGTGGCGTTATTAGCGTAGTTCGGTGCATTATTAGTGTCACAACTCTGCACTGGGAATCTCAAAGTAGATATAAATTGTTCCATGGTTGGCAGTGGTGTGTGCAGATCGACAGTGCATTGACTACTGGCAGTATAGGCTCTCGGGTTATCTCAAGGGCATTGTGAAAGGGTGTGTGTCTGTATTGCAGGGGTGATGCTGTGATACGTGTGTGTGCGGTGCATGCCACTTTTTTTTTTTTTTTAAATTCTTATTCTTATTTTTCTAAAATATGTCCCAGTCATATTGATCTAACCTTCTGTTAAAGGGATGCTCGTTGTCACACAATTCGGATAGAAAATATATCATAAGGATAAAAAGTCATGGTCGTTAATTCCTGATGAAAGGGCACGGAAAGCGGGAGAGAGTGAAAGAAAGAGAGCAAGAGAGAGAGAGAGAAAGAAAGCAAGATAAAGGCTTTTTCTTTTTTTTAGGGAGTTGATTCCACTCAGTGTTCATATAATTAGTCCTCGTTATTTCTCCTCCTCCTCCTTTTATACTTCTCAGCGCCATTTCTCACCCCCTTGACATCCTTCCTCTGCCTCCGCACCTTTTCGAGTCCGTTCTCGCTGAATTTCTCTTGCCCAATCGCTCCAAAAAGGGAAAGCGCACCCCCCCAAAGTGTCATCACTCATGCCGCCCCTCCCTCTCGTTCCCATTATTTCTCCCCGATGTCCTGTCTTCATCAATTTGAGAGGCTCATTTGTCAGCGCTCCCCTTCTCTCTCGGTGAGTCTGGGTTTGTCCTCTCCTGGGCTCTCTCAGCAGGTGGAGGTGTTGCCGTTTGAACTCGCTTCCAAGCCCCCCTCCTCTAGAGGGGCCAGTGGGGGGGCGGGAGGAGGAACAGCTGGAGTTGAAACTGGCGTGGCCGCAGCCGGAGTGGCTGGAGTTAGCGAAGCTGCATGGGAAAGCGGGACCGCAGCTCCTACTTCTTCTTCCCTAGCATCCCTGGAGTCTCTCTCCCGGAGGAGGTGGACCAGCGCGGCGTGCTGGGCGCTGAGGGTGGCCGACAGGTGCGCCGGCAGGGCGTTGAAGCCGGCCGTCAGCTGCTCCACCCGCTGCTCCAGGGACAACATCTGGCGCTCCAGGTCCTCGCTGCGGTCGTTGAGCTCCGACATGAGCTCGTACATGACGCTCTGCATCTAAAAAGACGAGAAATGAGAAGGGGGCTGACTCATACATAGGGCTCTGTTTTCATAGTCGGCGCATCTGCGGTGGAGTGCAAAAACTGCCGTATCTTGATTTCCATGCAAGCGCTCTGCTAATTTGGCAGACTGGTCTGCACAAAGCTGGGCGTACCGGGGCAACGAAAGCGTGTCCTTTGACATGCGCCCGTCACACGTGACGATTTGGTGGCAGAAAGTCAGTCTAAACTTATGTCTGCTGGGACCATATCTTGATCCAGCGCAGTAGGTAGACCAGAGCACAGACCGAGGGATTCTGAGCTCCGTGGACACGTGTGGTGGATGTCATGCGTATTCCATTCATAAATATGCGAACAGCGTGCATCAAATCCTCTGGATTATTGTAGAAATCAAGTCACGTTATCATCATTATTACATTTTTTCAGCCATTCCACTGGCTGCACGCAGCACGCAGCTATGAGGGTGGGGGCATACCAACGATCGGGGGGTGGGCCCGTACAGAGTTGTCTCCACGCGAGACGGTCTTTGCGCCGCATTTAAAGGGAATTTTTGCTGTGGTGGGGGTTTGACTGTCATCACTGTTGGACGGAAACCTCAGATGTCCAAATATAGTCAATTTAATAGTTTTTCACAAATCATTACGACTGGTCTGTCCCCACGTCATCTGTTATGTGCACACGTTAACTAATTCTAACAAACCAACCAAGCATTGAAAAAAAAAAAACTCTCTTAAAAGCTTGAATTCTCTGAGAAATGCTGTAAAATTCTGCCTCTTCCCTCACTCTATGGAAGCTGTGTGCCTTATGTCGCCTCAAGATTGAAGGTCTGGATGTTTTTTTTTTTTTTTTTAGATAAAAAAAAAAAATAGTAAAGTAGTAGTAAAATAGTTAGGTTAGACACATACATAAGCAATGGATAGCTTTAATGCTTTGGTGCAGAAGGAACTGGTTAGCCACGAAGGTAAGTTTGTGTGGCGATTCATTTACGCCTATACAACTGCTTAGCTCGTTTATTGTATCACTCCTGGCTCTACGACCTTTGGAAAAAGAGCTAATGAAGATGATGTAACCACAGTTGTTTGCTTTTGTGAAGTATTATCGGCTTTTTGTCTGGTTGGGGGGGTCAGCATGGGTGCAAACTTTGATGTGTTTGTACCGTTTTAACAGTCACAGCTTAATCAATTAGCAACGTTTTACAAAATTACATTAGTGATTAAACATGATTTTGTGTCGTGTTGATGTTTGTGTGTGACAGTGTATGATATCAATATGAGATATAATACCAACTTTAACAATATAGTGTTTGGTAACTCAAGCAGGATGGCGTTTTTTTTAATTCCTGAAAAGACAGACAGTGACTATACATTTTTAAGGGCGATTTCTGAAGAATGTTTTCTTTATTGTTTTTAACTTCTTTGAAAGTGTATCAATAGGAAACAATAGGAAAATGGGTAACGACATTTAAATAAGCACAGTACAGACGCTACTGCAGCGATACCACTGGTTTCACTAGCTGCTAAACTACGAGAGACCACCCTACCGCTCTCTGGCATTGTTGTTGGGCCTTGGGGTTAGGTCCAGTCTTATTACAAAATGTGCAAAGGACAATATTGTTTTGTGTTTGAATGTAACGAGGAGAGACGTTGGAAGGGGTTGTTGAGTAGGAGCAGAAGTAAAAATCGGTCGCCTGAGAGGGGTGAGTTGGAGGGAGAATAAATATGTCTGAGACGGAGTGGATGCAGGAATAAAGAGGGAGCTGGAGGGAAGTCTGTGGAACATTGCGTGGAAGCAGAGAATGAAAGGAAGGACTACACACACACACACACACACACACACACTCGTATCGGATCACACTCTCAGACACCCACGCGGTCACAGAGCGAAGAAGAAAAAAGTTCCTCTCTTTCCTCCTCACATTCCCACTCAGTCATCCCCGCTTTCTAACACTTGTTCCGGTTGCTAAGGAGAGACAAACATGCAGGTCGTCATGGCGACGGCACAATTGCGCGGCAGGAAAGGGCATTAACCGAGGCTGCGCAGTTTGCGACTCACCTTTGACAGGTCCACGAGCGTGTTGGCCTGATCGCTGAGTTTCCTCTGCTCCATTTTCACGCTGCGCAATCTGTACCACACGGACACACACAAAGACAGGTCCACACAAACACACATTAAGATGCAGGCAAAGCCATACAAAGTCGCAACTCAGTGTGTACTGAGTGGCCAGCGTGGAGAGTTAATCCCCGGCGGCCCGTGTGACAACAACACTGTGGCTCGGTCACCTTGGGCCGCTGGACTTTTCGTTGCGACCTGCGTTCTTGTGTGTCTGGCTGCGTGAGTGTGCAAACATTCACGGACACACCGTGTGCTCGCTCGCTCGCTGCCGGCTTCGTAAATCACAGGACAAAATATTTCAGCTCTGTCAGAAGTAAGAGCTCTGGAGGAATAAATAAGAGTCACATTTAATAAAAAGAGACCTTGGGGATAATGAGGCCTTTGGGGAAATAAACAAAGTGGTATCCAATTATTTTTTTATAAATAATCTTGGAGGCAATTATTAATACGAGCCGTCGAGTTGTCAGAACACAGGCCAACGACTTGAAAGTTCTAATCTCCATTTCTAAAAACCCTTGATAATCAAGTACTGACTGATTAGATGTCTCAGCACTTCTCGATGACCTTGGTGATATCACAGTTGTCCACTTTCTTTTCTTTTATTATTATTTTTTCTTTGCAAGGCTACAGTGAATCGACAAAGTCTCCATGGTCATGATCCATGCCCTGCAGTTCCTCTTTTGGAGCTTGAGTGGCGCCTTGTGCCTCTCCCCCTCGTTCTCCCCAGCAATCAGCAACACCTGGGCCGCACCCCTGTCTTCAAGCATCACTCATTACTGCCTGCATTTAAAGCCTCTGAAGTCCTGCAGCCTTCGCCTGATTATCAACACTTGTCTGTGACTCACTGGCTAACTGGATGACGCAGCCTTAAGGGGAATTTTTTTCATGGGTTTTTCCAACTCAAGGACGAGCTCGTGACAAGGGACGAACCCACCTCCCTCGAGAATTTTATCTCAATAGCCATCAAACTCGACAACCGCCTCAGAGAGAGAGAGCTCGGGAGCGAGGAACAAACTCCGCTCCACCCACGGGGGCTGCGCCTCTAACCACTCCGCCGCTCACTGAACCCCCTGCCGCCGCTTCCTCTTCACCCCCTACTGGAGTAGAGGAGCCAATGCAACTAGGCAAGACCCGGTTAGACCCCCTGAAACGTCAGCGCTGCTTCTCTCAACGATTATGTATTGAACCCGGCCATAGATTGGACTCACTGTCTATCACCGGTTGGAGTCACTTTTGCCATTCCCGCTGCCTTCTTTCGCCGTCCCGACCTCCACCACCAGCTACTCCAACCGACCTCTCCCGGGTACCTGAAGAATATCATCAGTAAGGACCTCACCATCTCTCTCCCCATTGCCCCTATGACTGCACCATTGACCTCTTCCTTCCAGCTGTCTCTTTAATCTTTCCCGTCCCGAAAAAGAGGTGATGGAAAATTATATCCGTGACTCTCTTGCCTCCGGACTCATCTGGCCCTCTTCTTCGCCCCTGGGAGCCGGCTTTTTTTCCGTTGAAAAGACAGATACCACTCTCCGCCCCTGCATCGACTTCCGCAGTCTTAATGATATTACAGTAAAAAATAAAGCCCCGTTACAACCAGACCCAGCAAAGATCCAAGCAGTCCTCAACTGGCCCATTCCCTCAACCCGCAAAGAGCTACAATGTTTCCTTGGCTTTGCCAATTTCTACCGCCGCTTCTTCTGTGACTACAGCAAGGTTGCCGTACCTCTCACCAGTCTCATCTCCACCAGCTTCCCTTTCCACTGGACCCCTGCCGCATCGCAAGCATTTAAACGCCTCAAAGAACTGTTCACCACTGCCCCCATCCTACGACACCTCGACCCCTCCCTCCAGTTCATGGTGGAGGTTGACGCCCTGACACGGGGGCAGGAGCTGTCGTCTCCCAGCGGGACCCAGTTTCCCAAAAACTACATCCCTGTGCCTTTCTCTCCCGTCGCCTTTCCACATTCGAGCGAAATTATGACGTCGGGAACCGTGGGCTGCTCGCCATCGTTTGGGCCCTTGAGGAGTGAAGGCACTGGTAGGAGGAGACCGATGATATGGACTGACCACAAAAACCTGGCTTATCTCCGTTCCACCAAATGGTTTAATCACCCGCACCATCCATTTGATCCAGCAACACTTCTGGTGGCCCAGCCTCGTCAAAGACAGCCGAGAGTTTGTCCTAGACTGCTCCGTCTGTGCCCGAGGTAAGGCTTCACATCAACCCCCAGCTGGTCTGCCGCGCCTCTTACACATTCCGAGCCGCCCTTGTTCCCACATCTCCCTGGACTTCGTCACCGGCCTACCTCCATCTGAAGGTAACACCGCCATCCTCACCATACTTCTCCAAGTATGTACCTCTTCCCAAATTGTCATCTGCTTTTGAGACTGCTAACCTTCTTGTCCTCCACGTGTTCAGACTTTATGGTACCCCTGTTGACATTGTATCGGACCAGGGTCCTCAGTTCTCATCCCAGGTCTGGAAGAGAGTCCTGCAAGGCGGTGGCCGCAGCAGCCAGTTTGTCTTCAAGCTACCACTCCTAAACCAACGACCAGACGGAGCGGGCAAATCAAAACCTGGAATCCACTCGTTGCTGTGTCGCTGTTCGCCATCCTGCACGTTCCTCCCGTGGGTGGAATATGCCCACAACTCCCTCACCAGCTCCGCCACCTGTATGACTCCCTTTATGGCATGTTACGGTTTCCAATCTCCTTTGTTTGAAGACCAGGAGCATACAGTGGCGGTTCCCGCGGTGAGGGAGCACCTTCGGCGAGTCTGTGTGGAAGGACGTCAAGGCTGCTCTAACCCGGTCTGCAGAGAAGAATAAGCGGCTGGCGGATCTTCATCGATCCCCCACTCCGGAATACAAGGTGGGTCAGATGGTTTGGCTCTCCTCCCGTGACCTGCCACTCCAAACAGAGTCCCGTAAACTCGCCCCTCGCTACATTGGTCCATTTCTTATCACCAAACTCATCAATGCCACCTCTGTTCAATTAAAACTCCCCCAGTCCATCAAGATCCATCCAACATTCCACGTGTCTCTGCTTAAGCCGGTCTTCGCCAGTACCCTTAGCCCTCCGGCCGTATCCCTTGGATATCCTTCCCAGAGCCAACCCGCAATAAACCATTCTAAATTCTCCTGCCTCCACCTCAGTCTACTCTTGGGTCCAATCCAATTCACATACAACTTTGAAACGTGACATCCATACCCCTGTTCAGATGCCAGGTTTTTGCGAAATAAAAAAATGAGACCAAGCTATATCATTTCACAACTTTTTTCAAATTAATGTGACCTACAACCAGTACAACTCAATTGGAAAAACAATCTTCAAGGGGGATGTAGAAACAAGTGAGATAATGTGGTTGCACAAGTGTGCACACCCTCTTATAACTGGGGATGTGGCTGTGTTCAGAATGAACCAATCGCATTCAAACTCATGATAATCAGCACACACTTGCCTCAGATTAACTCCAAATTAAGTTTATTTGTTCTAGGAGGCTTTTCCTTCCATTGATTCGATAGTGGTTCCATCCATCCATTTTCTTTCATGGTTGTCCTCATTTGAGTCTTGTGTGAGCTGGAGCCAATTCCAGCTGACTTCAGGCAAGACCCTGGATTGGACGCCAGTCAATCACAGGGCACGTAGACAAAAACCCAATCTACGGCTTTCAAAGTTAAAGTGTTAAAGCAAGATTAATCACAACAAAATCATTGCATTAATCATGTATTAACTCAGATGAATCACACAATTTATTTTGACCGCACACGTTCCTTTACCTTAACCATGGATGGATATCAGAAATGCGGTGCAGGTTGCTATAAGGTCAGCGATCAGGTCACTGCTTACGCCAGTGCAAAGACGAGTGAGGAGGGTACGAGTGGTGTGTTCGGTTTTGTTTCAAAAGTAACCTCCATGGGACTTTTTGGAGAAAAAAAAAAACAAAAAAAAAAGGTAATTTGCATATAGTGCAGCGGTGAACTCTTCTTCGAAGCACAAGAAGTTCAAAATGTGGTACTATTATGTGTGGTATAGTTGGCGCCTGTGATTAATCATGATTAATCAAAATTCAAAAGTGTGACTAAGCTGATATTAAATTTTTTTTGATTGACTGCCCTACACCACTCACACTCACTTTCACACCTATAGACAATTTAGAGTCTTCAGTGAACCTAACATGCATATTTTGGGGATGTGGGAGGAAGCCGTAGCACCCGGGAAAAATCCATGCAAGCACAGGGAGAACGTGCAGAGCCCACACTGGAAGGGTCTGAACTTCAGAACTGTGAGGCTGACGTGCTGACCACTAGATAACTGTGCTGGCCCATAAACATTTGAAAATGGTAAAACTAAACTAAAAATGACTAAAACAAAAATTTCTCCGCAATCTGGTCCCCAATAGTCTACTGTGCAAATGTGATGGAAATTTACCTGAACAGGCTGCAACATTGGGTCAGATAATGTATATGTCTTTTGACTTGGTAAAGCAGCATGTGGTTTCTCTTCCCCCACCTTCTCTTCTACTCGAAGAATGCCGAGGTGGCGATGATGAAGGGTGACTGTTCTGTGACAGTTCTGAGGAAAACCACTCCCCCGGAGGAGTCTACCGGTGGCGCTTCATTTTATTAAAAGGACAGCATCATATCATGTGATAAATGTTGCCTACCCATCATCTGTTGAAACCTTCAGGTTTTCTCCCTTCTCGTCCCTTAAATGTGTTTTGTTATTTGAGTTGTATTCATAGCTATTTAGGATTCCTTAACTTTTCAACAAGACGGACAACATTTTAAGCGCAGCTCGGAGTATGATGCAATGCAATTCTCAACCACTGGAGGTTTCAACACTGATGAATAAATGCCTCTTAAAGACGTTGGAAAATGAATTCCGAGATTTGTTTATTTTACATGTTTGAAGATAACGGCTAAAAACACAGGCAAAGACTGAGAACTATGTAGTAGAATGTTTGAATTTTTATGGCCGAATTTATTGAGCAATTTTCTACCACACAAAAAGATAATCAGCGATTGAGTAAGTGCGTGGAACACACACTTGTATTACTGTTTAATCAGTACATTAGATATGATGATCAAAGTGATTCTAATAGAATGATGCATGTTGATTACCCACAACTGTATTTGACTGGATGAACTTTTAGCTGATGATGATTCATTGAAGTTGTGGGCGGTTGCAACTGATTTCAAAGGTACCGTCATTGTGTGCATGTGTGCGCGCATGTATCTGTGTGTGTGGGTGTGTGTTCGTTGTGAGTGCTCTCACTGGTGAATCGCCTGCAGGAACTTCCGCTGGTGTTTGCGGACTCTGGAGTGGTCGATCTTCTTCATCAGCTTGGTGTGCTTGTAGATGAGCCAGGTCTCCCTCAGCACGTTGGCCGCCGCGTTCTTTATCTGCTCCCAGACGACACACACACAAAATCATTAGCAACAGGTCACTCTTACCAACAGGTTTGTCTGCCATTCGCTCTCCATTTTCTTGATTCGGAAGAAAAAAGGAACATTTCAGGATGGGTGTACTGATTTCTCAGTGTCTCTATTACACACACACACACACAACCTCGCCTCCTGAAGCTTTTCAAGCGCACAGAAACAGCTCGTTCCTTAGAGACTTTTGGCAATGAGAACTAAGCGGAGTCTCTCCCTGGCACGTTGTACCACAATCCTGTACATCTTAGGGCAGCTCAAATGGGCTGCATCACGACGGCTGGCTGCATGTAATCCAGCACAGTGGTTTATTAAAAAACAGTCATCTTCCATTGTATGACAACAAGCGAGAGAAAACTAGTAGAAGCTGATACAGTGGAATTGCGGACTAATTCCATAGGGGAGTCATTGCAATGTTCAATGTGGCTCAGTGATGGTTATTTCTCCCTATTTACTGGCTGTAAAAGGCAATTATTTTGTATAATCAGGACGGGTGATTGCTGTGATATAAAAACAAACAAACCTGCAGTGAAATGTCCTGCCAACAAGCTGACAGTTAGCCTTAAAAGATTCAGACCAGTTGCAACAGGATCACGGGACCGCTGGCGAGGAACACGGGCAGAGGCGTTTTGTTAAGTGTCATCTTTGTCGACAAAATGTTACCGTATTTCTAAAAACAACAACTGGGTAGGTTATGGGATACCAGATGAGACCAGCTAACTCAGTGAAGAGAAAAACATGCGTAATAGTGAGCTGTTTTTTTATTTTTTTTTAAGTATGTATTTGTTTCTATGCCGCTGCATGAAAATATGTCTGCTCGGTGGCGCAAAAAAGGTTGGGGAATTGGAGACCGATGTACTTCTGACTTTCATCACAATACAATTGAGAAACACTGAAATGACTCTCCACCCATCCATTTTCCATACCTCTTATCTTCACTAGGATTATGGCTGGGCTGGAGCCTACATTATTAAAACTAAAAACATAAAATATTTAAATAACAAGAAGACATATGGACTTGTATAAATGAACACATAATTCAAAACGTGTGATAACGAATCACCCTGTACATGTATCCATTACATAAATATTGACCAAAAACCTTTTCAGTCCACAAAAAATGAATTATTGTACCTATATGAAGTTCACATTTACACCCAACTCCAGAAAAATTATAACAACACATATGATGCTGCAAACCATTCCACAAGAAAGGTGGGCATCATGTGCGGATAAGGTTATATTTTAACAGATAAATGCTAAATGTTGCCATACTTTCAAACTTTATAATAAACAAGTGATTATGAAAGTTTCACAATTATGTCATAAAACTTTCCACAAATGTAGCGGAAATCTCACACTGAAAATGTTCCCCTTTAATGAGAAAATTTAAAGTTTACAAATAATGACAAACTATAGAATTTAACTTATCTGCACAAGATGTCGGCCATATTTGTGGAATGGTTTGCAGCAGGATTTACCTGTTGCTGGAAATGTATCTACAGTTATGAAAGTCATATGACACCTAACTTTTTATAAGATTTCCCCCCCCCCCCAAAAAAAAAAAAAATTCTGAGAACAAATTTGGCTGATTTTTGTGGATTTCTGTGTTTTGTGAAAGACTTTCACCATATTTGTGACTGTACAATGAGTCACATGCATGGGTGATGACTATGCCGCATATTAATAAAAGGTTGCGGTGTGATTCCAACAAAGGCAAAGTGTAAGGACATACATTGAATGAGAGACTTCAAAGAGATGCTGAGTGCTGAACAAAGAACAATTATATCCCACCCCACCGTCTGAGGAACACAAAAGACCCCGGCAGCTTAATCAGTATCCAGCCACTGCGCTCAAGCTCTACACACACACGCGGATTTACACAATGCTGGCCTTTTCAATGACACACAGGAAGTCAAGCTGACAAAGCACAAAACATGCGGGAGGCCTAATCAAGGGTTCAAGTTATGTCTTTTTTTTTTCTACAAAACTGTATATCACAGCTGTAACAGAAGACCCAACCTCTACGGCGTTCGCTTTTCGATTTGACACCGAACCCAGCATAGCAAGATTTTGCTGCTGCTGCTGTGTGTACAATTTGTCGTGTTTTTCTTGACTGCACTACACTGTTATATTTTTTTTTGTCCAGTCAGATTTTAGCCTCAATTCAGGGGTGTCAAACTCATTTTAGTTCAGGGGCCACATTCACCCCAATTAGATCTCAAGTGGGTCGGACTAGTATATTTGGGGCCTAAAAAGCTATAAATAACAACAATTCCAGATGTTTCCCATTTATTGGGTGCAAATAATTACAAATACATTTGGAAAATTTTCACGTGTATTGATTATTATCTTGTAAATCATATCCGATATCTGAAATTTCTTCTAAAAATGATTGCAATTTCAACAAAATTGTAAATCAGTGTTTTCATTTACACGTGCACCATACAGATCACAGTAAACTTACTGTATGAACTGTATTTTTCCTTTTATAAAACAATTTAAGTTTACAAAATATTTTCACACATCCATCTGGAAATTTTGACAACCTCAACTGACTCATCACACCTTACAAACTAAAATGAAAGAGGGTGCAGTTATCCCCCTGCCTTGAAAATGTATACAAAAAAATACATATAAGTTGTGGCAGTGCGTGCAAAAACTTAAACAGTTCCACCAAACCAAGCTCTTTTGAACTAAAGCTGTTAACTGATATTAATCAATATTCTTAAAATATTTCTACAGGAGGTATTCATTTTTACAGAACTGTAGTGTAAAGTAGGCTTACTTTGCTTCTGAAACTTGGCATTGTTTAGTTTTCACAAGTGCATCAATATCAGGAGTCGAATCCTGAGTAATTCAGAATGTCATTTAAGTGGTCTTCTGCAACCTCCAGTGGACAAAATTAGCAATAAAAGTTACTTTTACTGAAAAATTGCCGTTAATGTGTTCTCTTCTCACACGGGCTGGATTGGACCCCCCAACTGGCCAATTCCGGCCCCCGGGCCATACATTTGACCCCACTGCTTTATGTGCTGCCCATGTCAATCTAATCTGCCTCAGGCCTTCAGAAACAGTAATGCCGGTCGATGTAACTTAAACTAAATTAGCAATAGGACCTTTTTTTTTTTTGTAACTAATCAGATTTCAAATTCCTTGATCAGCGCAAAACTTTTTACAGACAAATTCGACTAGCAAAACACATCTGTAGAGATCTACACAAATCCATCCATGCATCCATTTTCTGTACCGCTGTATCCTCACAAGGGTTGCGGGCGTGGTGGAGCCCATCCCAGCTATCGTCGGGCGAGAGGCGGGGTAAAACCCTGAACTGGTCGCCAGCCAATCGCAGGGCACATATAAACAAACAACCATTCGCGTACACATTCACACCTAAGGGCAATTTAGAGTGGCCAATCAACCTAGCATGCATGTTTTTGGGATGTGGGAGGAAACCGGAGTACCTGGAGAAAACCCACGCAGGCACGGGGAGAACATGCAAACTCCACACAGGCCGGGCCGGGATTTGAACCCCGGTCCTCAGAACTGCTAACCAGTCGCCCGCCGTGCCGCCTCTACACAAATCAATACATTTAGTAATTAGAACGTCTGATGATGATTTTATTGAAATTGTTTTACATTTTTGTCATGTTATTAGATACAAATTGATTCCAAAACTGCTCCAGATGATGTATGTGGCACAACTGCGGGCTGTAATATTGCATTTTCCCCATAATTGCGATGTGGTAGTATTTCGAGGTGGATTAAGTAGGGAAGTCCCCACTGAAGACCCACGTAGCAAATCCACAGCCCGCCACTGCCCTAATCAGGTAATCAGAATTTGACGTCATGATGACGTCAGCATAAAATACTTGTCAGACAGGGACAGTTGCTTTCGACACAACAGGGTGGGACTTCACTTCACACCTGTCCTGCCTTTCTGTCATTCCCTTACACACAGGTGTGGTGTTTCGTCTCTGATACTACCTTAAATTTGTTGAAAATTGTTGGGTTGACAATTTCGTGTCAGGATACAGAGCAGAAACCTTTGAAAAATGCTGACATTTACAGGTGGTGTAAAAGGGGCTATTGCGAGACACAGCCTATAGGATGTTGTCAAGGGCAACAGCATCTTTGTATCATATTGCCTGCCTAAGTCAAGGATGTTTTGTTTTAATTTGTATACATTTGTGTGAAATTAACCTCTATAAATGTTGATATCGATCTGAATTACTATGATGGGGAAGGATTCTGCCAACGGTCTTATCATTGAATTTCGGTGAGAATCCACACAAAACACATACAGAGGAATCTTCATCGTTTATCCTTTTAAACTTTAATTTTTCCCCCCATCCATCCATTTTCAATAGTGCTTATCCTTAATAGGGTTAACAGGTGAACTGAAACCTATCCCTGCTGACTTTGTGCGAGAGGTGAGCCAATTACAGGGCACACGTAGAAAATCTTTCACATCTATGGACAGTTTAGCGTCTTCAATGAGCCTAACGTGTTTTTGGAAGGTTGGACAAAGCCGGAGTACAAGGAAAAAACTCACATACGCACAGGGAGAACATGAAAGCTCCACAAAGGAAGGTTCCGAGTTACACACAAAAACATATTTTTATTTCTTTATTTCTTTATTAAGGATTTGCTGTACCATGTGACCAGAGAAGTTTCCTCTCTGTTGGCTGTAAGTAGTTTTTGTTTAATTTAATGATACAATACTGCATTTAAAATGTTAGGAGATTCCGATGTATTAAGATTATAGATTCTAGTACATGCCCTGCGATTGGCTGGTGCCCAGTTCAGGGTGTACCCCGCCTCTCGCCCGAAGATAGTTGGGATAGGCTCCAGCATGCCCGCGACCCTAGTGAGGAGAAGTGGTATGGAAGATGAATGGATGGATGGATTGTAGTACAGTGATTAGGGTAGCAGGTGACAAATGTTTAGAAGTTTACCTTTTAACTTATCTTGTTAATTCTCTTTATCATTGCCTGTTCCACTCTATTTTAATCAATATCAAGTCTCTAAAGAAAGCACATGCACATCCTTCTGTATTACCATGTTCATTGGTCTCCATGAACATCCCACCATCATTTTTAATCCACAAAGCTCGAACCATCATTGGGATATAAACTGCTAAATTTCTAAGCTCTATGTGGCTTACAATGTTCAATGGGAATATTTAATTCAGCAGAGGAAGAACCCTCACGATTGCTGTACAAATGTAATACCAAAACGGGGTTTGTCTCACTGCACTCAAGCTTGCAATTTCCAGCCAGTTTTAATCAGTGTCGCCTGCAACTGCTTTCGCTTTTCAATCCCTCAAAGGGATTAAAGCAGTTTAGCTCCATTGATAACGTTAAACAACTCAATGAAGATTGCAGCCATGGTGGATATAAAAAGTCTACACACCCCTTTTCAAATGCCAGGTTTAAAATAAAAAAAAAATCCACCATTAGTGTGACCTATAACCATACAACTCAATTGAAATATTTCAAAAAATCTTTTTGGGAGTGATAATGTAGTCGCACACTGGCTTATAACTCTGTTCAAAATAAACCAATCACATTAAAAATCATGGCTAATAGGAGTCAGCACACACCTGCCACCATTTAAAGGGCCCCTGAAATAAACATCAGCTGTTCTAGTAGTCTTTTTTGTAGCTATATCTTACAGCACAAGCCATGGTCTGCCCAAAGCTTCCACAGCATCAGAAGTATCTCAGAGGTATCAGACAGGAGAAGGGTACAAAAGGATTCCCAAGGCATTAACTATACTATGGAGCACAGTTAGGACAGTCATCATTATCATATTGGTCATTATCATTATGAAAATGTGACACAAAAGTGACTTTACCAAGAACTGGACGTCCATCCAAAATTCATGAAAAGGCGAGAAGACAACTGGTCAGAGGCAGCAACATTGAAGAAGCTGCAGGAATTTCTGGCAAGTATTGGCTGGTTAGTGCATGCGACAACTATCTCCCGTCTTCGTCATTCAGCAAGTCTGGGCATGACGGAAGCGTTATCTTACAAAGAAAAACATCCAATCTCACTTACATTTTACAAAAACACACTTGAAATCTCTGAAATGCATGTGGGAAAATGTGTTATGATCTATGGACGTCTTAGCTATAATTCCAAAAGGTATGTATGGCGCAAACACAACAATGCTCACCATACCTTACAGTGTCACATTGTGGTGGCAGCATCATGCTTTGGGGCTATTTTTCCTCACAAACAAGTGTGGATGAGTAGAGGCGGAGGGAATTGAGCTATGGCGGCATATGTGTTGTTTGCGGGGTATTTGTTGGTGCCATATGGGTCAAAGATGTGTTCCGTTGCACTCCCGCATGGCACACCTTATGTCAGGTACATGGGAAATGTGTTACAACAAGCGGCGTTGAGAGGTTGCCATATTGTGAAGGATTAATCAATCACTCATCACTACGACTATTGCTGCCTGCCCCTTCCTGCCTTAATGACCTGAGTATGCATGTCATTGGTGATTAGGTGCAGTAGTGGTGGAGAGGACAAAAAAAAATTAACAAAGAGAGGGGTCACCTTGGCGACAAGCACCCACCCTGTTGCTCCACATGCCGAATGGACACGTGGCGTGGTGCCGCTTTGACCCTTTCCAGCCACAGCAACACTGAAGAGGTCAATCCTGATGTCCGCACTAGCTCAGTTAAAAAAAAAAAAAAAAAAAAAAAAAAGGTGGAGCGGTGCATTCAGGTAAGACTAAAGGGGGGTGGGGTGGGCACATATCGAGAGCCGGATTAAAGTATAGGAGTGCAAATGTTTCTGGAAAGTGCGTCGATGCCCTCGCATGTGGGCAAGGAGAGCCACCGTCGTCGGTACACATTCAGCCGTTTATTGACCGGGACAAACACACAAATATAAAATGAGAACACTCACAATGAGCAACTTTGACTCTCACTGGGCCACGCCCCTTAAAGGCACACACCCAACACACAAATAAGGGGGTGTCAAACTTGTTTACATCGTGGGCCACATATCAGTTATGGTTGCCTTAAGGGCGCTAATTACAGTAAAATGGGGTAACAACATAAATGTATAATTGTTAGAGGGGTGTAATGGCACAGCAAAAAACGCGATTCAGTACGACCCCTTGGTTTTAAGTTCAAGGTTCCGTTGGGAACACACTGCGTATCTTGTTGAAAGAGGGAAAGCTGTAATGTCATTTAAAATGCAAATGAACTGCTCAATTTTTGTGCGACAGTAACGTTTTGAACATTAATTTCTGACTTTTCATTCAAGCCAGCGCCAATTCCACGGATTCTTGATCCCGTTATCCTTATCAAGCTTCTTTACAATGTCGGTCTCGCCGTCCTCCCTCTGTACTATGTCCCTCCGTGACGCCGACATACCGCATACTTATTAATGTAAAAACTTGATAGCATACAATGAATTTAAATGTGTAGAAAGATTGCACCGATAAAATAGAAATGGCGGAAGATTTGCACTTTGCCCGCCGTAATATGGTCTTCAATGCTGTAAATATGACAGACCGTCAATGTCGACAGAGTACTACTTTAAACCCCGCCCCAGAATGTTTTTTTTTAGCAAATTTACACAATTTACATAAATGATCTCTACGAGGAAAATCTGCAGAATTCCGCAGATCCGCAGACTTTTCACAGTCCTGATCCATCATCCTTCATCCATCCCTTTTCTATAGAGCTTGTCCTACCTTGCGGCTGAACTATCCCAGCTGACTTTGGTGAGGGTCAAAGCCAATCGCAGGACACATAAACAACCAACCATTCACACTCATATTCACAACTACGGACAACTTTAAGTCTTCAATGAATCTAACAGGCATGTTTTGGGAATGTGGGCGCAAATTGGAGTATCCGAAGAAAACCCACGCACGCACAGAGAGAAAATGCAAACTCCACACAGGAGGGCCCGAGTTGAGATTTGAACCCGAAAAGTTATGTCACTTTGCGGTCCTTTTTGTGTGTTTGGCATGTTGGTAAAGTTCACACGTTGTTTTTGTCTGTGATGGCTATGTTCAGGACTGCCAGCACGGAACATTATAGTGCGTTTATGTGGCGCTTATCAGAAGCAGAACACTAATAACGCTGTTTGCTATTCTGTGCATCCAAAAACACTGGAACTCTATGACATGATAGTGATTCTGTTCAGTTCACTTAGCTTGCGAAAAAAGAAAATGGCTTCGCCCAGACAGCTGCCAATTCAAGGGTGGACAGCTTGTGTACAGACACATTATCTGACATAGGCAGTTTACAACAAAATAAAAAAACTTGGTTGTTTAATTTCACACTTGATTGGTGGGTGGGCACTCCAGAGACACAATTTGTGTGTCCAGGCAATTCAAAAAAATCAGTTTTCCCTGATGTGATTATTTAAATGATCATCACCTCCAGGACACGGGTGTTCGGCATTTGCGGACGTCTGCGCTCAATCTTGTTTTCTTTTGGAGTGGAAGCGAGCTGACATCTCCAGGGAATAGGGTGTTCCCATTTGGCTAATGGCGCAAACAGTGAGAGATATTGCAGCATATTCTCTTTGGCTAGACCACTCTCGCCAAAGGAAATGAATTAGCTGTTGCAGCCGAGTGGTGGCCAGATCTGAGAGCAAATTTTGGCCAACAATATATGACATAAAAAAACAACAACATAATGACCTCAGAAATTGGTGTCATTTTTTTATGTAGACTGTTGTGTCTCGTTTGAATGGTTACAGTGCTTTTATTGGACACTGTGGAGGAGAATGCACTAATTTAGCACCCGCGATGATGTTTTCCACCATCAAGATCATCAAGAGCGAAAGTGTTCAGGCTGGGAGCTGCAGCAAGCAGAAGGACTTGTAGCGTAACGCCGAGTGAGGCGCCTGCAGCCATTTAGATAAAACCTTTGGAGCTAGTCCGGACAGAACCTCACATACCATCGACTCAGTGGTTACGTTAAGTATTATCAATTAAGATCTTAAATCCTATTACGGGGAAAGGAACACTCCATTGAACTGAAATGAACTCTGTGCACTGAGTGTGAGCTCATCACCCTCAATGATCAGGCGTAAACATGCAGCCTTTGTTTCATTTCAACCTTTATTTATTCAGGAAGGGGCAGTTGAGAGGATGCTCTCCTTTCCAATGACACCTTGATTACAAAGAAATCCATACAACTTTTAAGACATGGAAATAAATCCAAGATGTAAACATAAAAAAATAAAAGAGTTAAAAAAACAACAATTTAAAAGGTACATTCAGAATGCATAGTCCACAACAAAATACCTGAAATAAGGAATGATTTTAATTTGTATCATTCTGATGATTATTGCTTACAGAGAACAACAACCCAAAATCCACTATCTCAACAAAGTAAGAAAGAAACCAAATTATTTCAAATATTGAAATTAGGTAGGAACTGTCCTTCTGAAAACTAATTTCCTGTGAGTTCACTTTTGAATTAAACTACTGAAATTAGGGCTGCAGCAACAATTATATTAATAATCGATTAATCTATAAATGTTTTTTAATTAATTGTTGAATCGGATAAAGCCCCTTTTCACTTCCATCCCTTATTTGAAAACAGGACATTGTTTCAAATTGACAGTGCAGAAATGCACAAACATATATTGGTTGTAATTCAGTTACTGGTGTGGTCCGTAACATGTCAGAAAATCAGAAAATGTTTGCCAATGTCTTATTTTGATTCAACACTGAGCTAATCAGTCTGTTTTCATGGAGGACGACAGAAATCTGAGAATATTTACTGTTGAGAGGCTGAAATCCGAGGATTTGGACAATTTCAAGTTAAACAAGTCTTCTAAACGATGACTCGATTATCAAAATAGTTGTCGATTCATTTGCTAATCGATTCGTTGCACTTCTAACTGAAATAAATGAAGGTTTCCACCATACTGTATCTTAAGGCGGCATGGTGTTCGAGCGGTTAGCACATCCGCCTCACAGTTCTGAGGTGGAGTTTGAATCCAGGCTCCGACCTTTCTGTGTGGAGTTTGCATGCTCTCCCCGTGCTTGTGTGGGTTTGCATCAGGTACGTCGGCTTCCTCCCACATTTCAAAGACATGCTTCTTAGATTAATTGAAGACTCTAAATTTTCTGTAGCTGTAGTAAGTGTGAGTTTGTCTATATGTGCACTGTTACTGGCTGGCGACCAAGCCAGGGTTTACCCTACCAAACAAGGACAAACGCTATAGAAAAAGGATGGATGATATTTGAATTTATTGACATGCACCTGTAAATTACCTGAAGTGAGTTGCTCTTAGGAAGCAGGATTATGCAAATCAATAGACTTCCATGCAAAACTAGAAGAATGCATTACATTTAGTTGCAGATCAGGGATTTTCTCTTTAATTCATCACAGTGAAAAATATGGACATCTTCATTTGGTCAACAGTCGGCAACCGGTTTGCAATGTGCAACGTCGCCACAGACTGGACAGAAGCAGAACAGTACTGACTGCAAGTGACCACTATACAAGCTCACTTTACAGTACATATTATTTTACACAAATTTATAAGATGGAAGGGAGGAATCAACCACTATCTGGCATTACAGTTGAAGTCGCACAATTGGAATTGCCGTCATGGTTGACGAGACATCAGCTGTGTCTGAACTGCTGGCTCCATGAGTGAAAATACTTTTCTTGTTTCTCCCCCCCCCCCCCCCCCACTTAGGCTGTGCTAGTTCCACCCTTGGTCATCATGGTAACGAAATCAGTCGTCACCATTGGCCCATCCGTACATAGGGCGGGGTGTTCACCCTCGCAAACTGCTAATTTCAGCAAGATAAGAAATAGGGTGTGTGAAGTGTGTATAATTATTGATCCTTTGTCGGTATTTTGACAAAAGCGAGCCAAAGACATGTTATTAAGACACCTAAGGAAGTGTTTTAAATAGTGTAAAAAAAAAATGCATAAAATATCTCTTTTAATGCTAAGGTACTGTTTTGCTCCTTTTAAATCTGAACAGCTATTAAGAGACTTAAGAATGCTATCAATACTTTTTAATTGGATTGCAAGAGAGCTGCCAGATTGACTCCCAGCAGCAGTGTGAGGCTAAGCAATGTATGGAACTCGCAACTGCTAGGGGCAATCCCCCCATCACTATGACATCTCCTCAATAATGCGAGCCCATGAGTATTACTGCTGTGTGTATAAGTTCAATGTAGTAATTTCCTTTCCAGCACAGTTATGCACGCCCGGATGAGTGTTAGGATGGATTCCTGCTTTGCTTTGCTGCACACAATAAAATTACTGTGTCCACCACGGACCGTCCTCACCAGGCGCTACAGGGTAAAACAAAGCTGAGCTCACCAAGAAGACTTTTCACAATACACACATACCCACACTGACTATAAACGTCGTCCCATGGCCCCGATCGCCACTAATTGGCAATCCATTCTTGTTCGTCCATTAAAATGGGACGCGCTTGTATGTAATTCTGTTTCCGTGAGTGCATGCACAATGTCAGCAGGATGGACAGGATGTCAGGGGGAGTCTATTGTTGAATTATTCATCATTATAGCCCTGAGTGATTGTGTTCTCGTGTTGCGCCTATATGACGGCGAAAGGCCCGGCACATGTAAATCCATGTGCACACAACAGCTTCAATCATTAGTCGTTCAGTAATCGAGGGTTGGAGACAATTACCGGCGCGTAAACCCCAGGACCCTTTGAAGGAAATGTCACCATGCATGCACGCCGAACACCCACAACACTCGACACAACACTCCTGGAGTGTGTTAATTGAGATCACATCACTTTTTAAATTGTATGAGATTTCTGCTGGGGGGGGGTGAGGGGGGGCGAATAATTTCAATATGCAAACAAAATACTACCAAAGCGGAAAAGGCAGTCGTTACATCCCAGCCAGAGAAGCACGTCTCTGGGGGATGGATGAGCTGTTGCAGGGGAGAGATGCGGAAAAGGCTCAGCTAATTCAAAACAACAATGATGTATATATAATTTCTTATAAAGCCCACACACGTGCCTAATGCTGCTATTGGATTACAAATGCCTCTGAGGCTCATCTTTAGTCTGTTTACTGTTGAATTTCCAGCGGCAGATGACAGATGCTGCTGAGAGCTCATTAAAAAAACGAAACAAAATATTTATTCAAGAACTATTAAAAGAAAAATGATATGGCAAAAGACAAGTGTTTAGATGAGAATCGAAGCAAATAGTCCCTTGTGAGCACTGTCCTAATTGTCAAACACGCTGTGAGGCACAAGGATGCCCAGAGGACCACCCGGCGAGCGCCTCTTTCTCTTTTGAGTCCATGAAGTCATTGATCTTCCCTCCTCGCTCAGTCTCCCACATACCCTGCTGCCATAATGTACTCTACATATTTGATACGGGGTGCTATTTTTAAAACGTGGGTCTTGCAATTGTATGAAAAATTGAAAGGGCCCAGAAGAGTGAGGGAAGGGAGGCCAAATGGCGAGGGGGCACGAGGAAAGAAAAGCAAAGAACAGAAGGTGACAGATTGAAACAGAGGGATGGGAATTTACAGTAAAGGAGACAAATGTCACACTTGTGGAAGCGGGGCGGAGAAATTGGAGGACAGCGGAGGAAAAAGCTCAATGATGGAAAGACAGCGAGACATTTGGCGAGCCAAGTTCGGAGGAGATAACCTTTTATTGCTTCCACTCTTGAAAATAGCATGGCAGTGTGACGGCAACGTGGAAAACGATACTGTTGTTGTGGAGGGCAAAGGAGGCGCAGTAAAAGGACAAGCTGTCAATCCCTGGCTTTCGTGCAAAACACCCAATGGGATGGATAAGCGATAAATGCACTCCTCTCTCTTTTCAATTGAAAAATAATAAAATGTGCATTGTTTTGACAACTGTATCCTGAAAATGCAAATACATGAAAGCGGGTCTCAAAGAGGATGTTTTTGTGTTGTTGCTTTTTTCCCGTTATGACAAATAAACACCTCCCTCAAATAGATGCCTCCCTTTTCCCATTGGGAAAAATGTACTGTGTGTTATTACCTCAGTTCATGGACATTATTGTTCACACACTGATATTGAATTAACTGAAAAGCCCATTTAAATCCACTTGCTAGCCAAAACGGCAGCACCTACCGTTGTAAACCATCTCTCAGATAGTGATGTGAATGGCAGTTCTTTTGACTGTACTGAATCACTAGAATCATTCATTCATTCATCTTTTGTACCGCTTATGCTCACTAGGGTCGCGGGCGCGCTGGAGCCTATCCCAGCTGACCCTGGGCGAGAGGCAGGGTACACCCTGAACAGGTCGCCAGCCAATCGCAGGGCACATATAAACAAACAACCATTTGCACTCACATTCACACTTAGGGGCAATTTAGAGACTTCAATTAACCTACCATGCATGTTTTTGGGATGTGGGAGGAAACCGGAGTACCCAGAGAAAAGCTACGCAGGCACGGGGAGAACATGCAAACTCCACAAAGGCGGGGCCGGGATTTGAACCCTGGTCCTCAGAACTGTGAGGCAGATGTGCCAACCAGTTGTCTACCGTGCCTTCACTAGAATCAGTTAATTCAAATGATTTGTTCAAAGGATGTGATCGGCAAATTGTTCATTGCTTTGCTATTTGGTCGATGATTAGGCCCTCAGATTCACATTCATTCTGTTATACGGTCGCCTACTGAGGGACAGGGCGTTCACATACAATAGCACACGTTCATTTGCGGGAGACACGACTGCACTAAAATTACTGCATGGTGAAGGCGAATGTGCTTTCTTTTATATTGCGGAGTTTACAAAATATTCTCAATGAGGAAATGCGGAGAGATTTAAAAATAATATTATTGAATCTAATAATAATAATTGCTGTCGAGGCCCAAAGGGGATAATAATAATATTGAATGTATGTGTACATCCTGTAGCGAGTATATAGGACATTCCACCAAATCAGTGCCATTTGCGTCCCAAGGAGGTAAAATATATAAATTAATGATAAAATTAGCTGTAATTTTTTTAATTAAGCAAAGTGTCCTACACGCTGATCTGATTGCAAAGTTAATGAATACAATTTAAATGATGAAACTACTTTGAACACTGAGAAAATAGCATTTGTGGCCTCTCCCAGCTTCCTAAAACTAGACTTAAGCAAGAAATATAATCATTTTATAAGTTTACATAATTGTGTTGCTCCTTATCCCAAATATACTTTATTTTCTTGATGTGAAAAAGATGATGAAAATTGATGGATGGATGGATGGATGCATGTTGGGGGTGTTTTTGTCTTGTTCAAGTCCAAGTCAAATGATATACATTTGAATTGCTACAGTTTTGGTGAAAGCAACTTGAAACGATAAAAGTAGTTTACATTTTACAATTTAGAGACGTAAGAAGTAACACATTTTGGAAGTAACTTGACCAACACTGCAACTACTTGACTGCCAGCTACATTACTGAGTCATTTTTGCACATTTATGTGAAGGTCTGCAATGTTCAGAAACGTAATTTTTTTTTTTAATCGGCGTAAAGGTCATACTCATTGAAACGAGCACAAGGTCGTTACGCACCCTCTTGGTGAGCTGCGTGTCCATCATGAAGTTGTGTACGTGCTTTTCGGCCTTGGTCAGCTCCAGCTTCCTGGCTACCACGGCAACCACCAGAGCCGTGCAACCGGCACCCTGTAACAGAGGAGGAAGGGTAAGGGGGTATTTTGGGGGTATGGGAGGAAACAGACCACTGAGTCAGAAGCTAAGGAGGAGGATTTGGCAAATCTGACTTTGGGAATTAAACCCGAGTGAGTGACGGGAGAACACAAACACGAGGAGGACAGCGCCAAACAGAAGTGATAGGAGAGAGAGAGCGTGAGAGGGAAAAGGATTAGGTTGGAGAGTTCCGTTCCATATCTGCAATTCTTCATGTCGACAATCGAGCCAAGTCTATTTTAATTTCCCATCCATCTGGTGTAAGATCCCTCATTCCATACTTCTCAAATATGTGACTGAGATGTGCGCTTGAAAAAGCATCGGAGATTGACACTCCATAATGTCATTTAATGGGACGCCGCCAATATTAATTACATGGTGTCAGTCTTCTGGCGGCCTACAGGAGGCTCGGATTTCGGAAAACGTGCTTTGGCTTTGTCGAGCGGCGGCGCTTGAGTGGTGAAGAGGAACACTGTGAGGATGACAGTCTTGGTTAACTTTCAGATTAGGCAACTGTTTTCAATGCGGACGCTGAGTGCTGGGAAGAGGAGGAGGAAGAGGAGGGTGGGGTATGCATGGAGAGGAAGGAGGAGGGATGAAGGGAGGGAGGCAAAGACAAAGAGAGCGGAGCGCTGTGAGTGCATACAATTGGCAAAGGCAGGATGAATCCAGGAGGAAGCGGACGACGGCGGCGAACGAAGGCAATGTTAATGAGGTCACATATCTCCTGATTAGCAATGAATTAAGATTAAGCGCGTTTAATGAAAATGTAGGGGTGCCTCTTCCTTCCTCACAGCAGGATTGGAAGGGAAAAAGCCATCGAATAAGCACACCAAGAACAAGTTTGCACCCAAAAATAACATTGCCCGGGTTCAGTCAGACGCAACACACAAACAGGCATTAGTGCCCATGTCTGTACACTCATGCACAACGATGAATAAAATATGATGCAAGCCAATGGAAACCCACAAAGCGTTCATACAAGTTGATGCTTTAGCGCAGTGGTTTTTCACACCATGTACCACCTCAAAAAATACTAAATGTCAAAATAAAAGTCTAATAGTCATTCACAAACTTCTTACACCAGGTACCATCTTAAAAAAAAAAAAGTCTGCTATCCATGCACCACCACCATGAGGAACATTATAAAATGAGAATGTTGTTTTAGTCCTAAAAAGTTAATTTAATACTCCTTTATGGAATTATGCCTGCGTGGGTTTTCTCCGGGTATTCCGGTTTCCTCCCACATCCCAAAAACATGCATGGGAGGTTGACTGAAGACTCTAAAGTGCCCGTAGGTGTGAATGTGAGTGGGAATGGTTGTTTGTTTATATGTGCCCTGCGATTGGCTGGCGACCAGTTCAGGGCGTACCCTGCCTCTCGCCCGAAGATAGGTGGGATAGGCTACAGCACGCACCCGCGACCCGAATGAGAATTAGCGGTGCAGAAAATGGATGGATGGATAATTATTCAATGAAAATGCATTGCACTTAAAGATAAATAAAATTTGGACCTAAATAATTGTTTGAAATCAAACAGTTATCAAGGATTTAGTGCAGAAGTACTGGAGTTCCAATTTAAATACAACTGAACTGATCATAACATAAGGCACCTGACTTCTGTCTTCGTTTCTCTCTCCCCTCGAGAAACTTTGTTCTGTTTCGACTGATCGTTTCTGATTCTCAATAAACATCAATTATAATACTAAGAAACCACAGCGGAAGCTTAAAAACTCCACTGTGATGAAGTAAAACTGTTCCGGCATGAAAGGGATACAGATCCTCCATTCTGCTTGACCTAACAGCCGAACAGGACAAAAATGTGCCGCGATCGTGAGAAAAAAATGACAGTTCATTGAGTGAATGGCGAACGACGTAAAAAAGCCACACTCGAGCCATGCGGTGAGTCACTTATGCATTTCGCGTATGGCACGTTTCTTAGTTTTACATCAGAATTATTATTTTTTTTGCCATTAAATGCCATTAATCAGTCTTGTTTTTGTTGTTTTGTAGTTTGAGGTGTCAGAAAAAAATATTGGCGTCAAAGGGCTTTCTTTTGGTAGGTTTGGTGCTTTTATTGTCACAGAACACAATATTCTGTGGGTCTGAAAATATTAGTCGAAATGCTCTAAACCGGCTGGTAGTAAGGAGAACTTTGAAAATGGCTGCCAGTGAATTAGTCAACAAATGTACTGCACTGTATTAAAAAAAACAACAACATTGAATCCACTGTACCATTATGAATTATTTGAACATATAATTCAATGATTCTTCCACATATCACAAGTGGGAGCCGGCGTACCACGAGTGGTATGCACGCCACACTTAGAGAATGACCGCTTTCGAGAAAAAAGAGCCTTGATGAATTGCTTTAGCACAATATGTACAGCACACTGTGTAGCTCTGTGTGTGTAATTGCGCTCTGTGGTCCGAATCAGCATGGTCCTGATTGTTCTATGCAGACATCATGTGTACATGTATGCATCTGTGTGAGTATGTTTGAGTTTTTGTGTGTAAGCCCACGCGTTGGATTCCAACGGGTTTCCCTGTGCAATTTCTGCAGATGGACTGACGCGAGCCGTTGTGATTTGCTTCATACGCCTGAGTGTTTCCCCTCGCTTTCTCTGCCACGGCACAGCCATCCGCCTCGCTGTCAGAAAACGGGGAATTACCATCTGTGCCACTGTGCAACAATATTACATGCCATAATCATTTTAGCATCAAGAAAAAGCTTCTGAAAAGACAAAAACTATACAGACAGGTAATAGTGTAGTCCTCAGCATTTATCCAACAAACATGAAGAAAGTCCTCTCTTACCTACCTACGCACCCATCCCACCTACCTACCTACCTACCTACCTACCTACCTAACATTTTACTATCGAGTTTACCTACTGAACAGTCTCCTACAGTCTGCCTAACGACCTACTTACCAACCAACCTACCTACCTACCTACCGAGTGATTGACCAAGCTACCTATATAATGTTCTCCTACCCATCAACCTCCCTAACCTTCTACTCCCGACTTTACATACCGAACAGTCTCCTACCAGTCCACCAGTCCACATACATAACCTTCTCATGCCGATCTACCTATAGATGTACATATCTACTAAGCTATTTACCTACCATAAGATTCCTGGGATGTCGGGTGTGAATAGCTCTCTTGACGTCATGCCACAGCATCTCAATCAGTTTGAGGTCAGCACTTTGACTGAGCCACTCCAGAACACATATTTTCTTTTTCTTAAGCTATTCTGTTGTTGATCTGCTTCTGTATTCTGGATCGTTGTCCTGTTGCAACACCCGTTCTCTTTTGAGCTTCCACTGTTGGAGAGATGGCCTCAAGTTCTTCTGCAAAATATACTGATAAGCTTGTGAATTCATTTTTCCATTGATGATCGCAAAGTGTCCATGTCCTGAGGAAACAAAGCATGCCCATACCATGATGCTCCCTCAATCATGCTTCACAGTTGGGATAAGGTTTGGATGTTGGCGTGCAGTGCCATTTTCCCTGGCGTTGTGTGTGCCACTCAACGAACTGAACTTTGGTTTTATCTGCCCACCAGATATTTTGCCTGTAGTGCTGTGGAACTAAAGAGCACTTTCGCAATCTTCAAATGTTCAGAAGACAGCAACGACTTCATTCTTGGTTTTCTCCCATGAACCCCATTCTTTAAGGTTAATGTATGGTAGATTTGTTAACAGAGATGTTGGCACGTGCCAGCGATCTCTGTAAGTCTTCAGCTTACACTTTAAGGTTCATTTTAACATCACTGAGCATTCTGCACTGTGCTCTTACATCTTTAGAGGACAGCCACTTAATACTCAACATTGCTGAACTTTCTCCATTTATAGACAATTTATCTCACCATGGATTGATGAACAAGACTTATAGAGAGACTTTGGGACTTTCTGGACCTTTTAGCGTTACACAACTTTATTCCTGTTTATGTCCTGACCTCAACCCGATTGAGATGCTGGGGCATGACCTTAAGACTGGTAGTCACACCAGACATCCCAGGAATCTTGCTAAACTGCAACCGTTTTGTAAAGAGGAATGGTCCAAAATTAATCTTGATTGTTGTGGCAGCACATCTGATCTGCAACTACAGGGAATGTTTAAGGGAATTAAAGAAATTCCAAAAGGTTCACATACGTTTTCCTCTTACTGTACCTACCTACCCAATGAATGACCTTATTAACTAATTGGCTACCCAACTACTGTACCTAACAACCAAATTCTACTTCCTACTTACTGACCAAACGTTTTCTGTCTACCTACATTCTACAAACCAACTTCTACCAAAATTGCTATCTACCAACCTACTAATCTGTACTGCCTACTGACAAATTTCACAAACCTCTTCTGCCTACCTCCTACAAACATCTACCCACCAATCTACCACCTACCTATTTCTGAACATCATCATTTCAGCACTTACATAGACATAAAAGTAAATGTAAAAGGCAGTCTGTGCAGATCTGCAGTATATGTATGTGTCTATAAATTGTTTCAGTGAAGCCACAAGAAAAATGCATGGGCAAAGTTGCTTGTGTGACATTACTTCCAATGCACTGCAACTTTGGCTGTACTTTGTAAAGAGCCTCCACTTGCACAGTCCATCATCTTCCCACCTTGTAAACACCTGGTGCACCTTCACACATTGCCATTGTAATGACCGCGAGACTTCTCTCTGTACACACTCATTACAATAATTCAAAGGAATCCATTTTCTTCCAGTAACCCGTCACCCAAAGTGTAACCTTAATTTCTTCGCAGGGCTTCGCTTCTGAGCACTGTTTTCTCTCATGCACTCAAACACTCATCACTCCTCCTCTGATGAGCAGTGAAAATAAAGCACTTTGGAAACTCTGATAAGAGTGTTTGTGTGTGACAGGGGAGGAGAGCGCGTGTGTGCATGTACGTGTGTGTGTGTGTGGGAGTCCTCTTAAGAGTGTGTGTCAAGCATAGTGTCAGTACTGTGTGGAGGATGCAGCCCGCGGCGGCGAGCAGGGGACGATCAGTATCCACCCCCCTTGTTTTGTGACTGTTACATGGCTCGCTCACTCATCGTTAGGAGAGAGCTATCAAACATTTAGCCTTTATCAAGGTAATAACATTCGGTTTTAATTGACAAAAGCTCCCGCTGATTCAATTGTTTTAATCAACATCTTCAGATGTGCAAACTAGCATCGAAAAGTGCCACATAAAACTAATGTTATTCGCAACACTTTTTTCAGGATAAAGAATGACAACCACAAAAGAAAACAGCAAAATATTATCTTTAGCAAAGGAGATGTGCTCACTAACATAGATTTAGACAGATTTGTGAACAATATTTTGGAAAAATAGACTTTTTGTGTACATAATGCAGCCCTATGGGGGGCACAAGCCAGTGCAAAATGTAAGCCAGTCCCAAGCCCGGATAAATTCAGAGGGTTGCGTCAGGAAGGGCATCCGGCTTAAAACTTTGCCAAACAAATATGAGCATTCATTCAAAGAATTCCATACTGGATCGGTCGTGGCCCGGGTTAACAACGTCCGCTACCGGTGCCGTTAACCTGCAGGGCGCTGGTGGAAATTCAGCTACTGGAAGTCGAAGATGAAGGACAGGTTAAAAAAGCGGGTTCTTAGCCAAAAACAGGAAAGCACAGAGTCTAGAAGTGAATGTGGGGACTTTGAATGTTGGGACAATGACAAGAAAAGCTCAGAAGTTGGTTGACATGATGATTAGGAGAAAGGTTGATATATTGTGTGTCCAGGAGAGCAGGTGGAAAGGCAGTAAGGCTAGAAGTTTAGCGGCAGGGTTCAAATTATTTTACCATGGTGTAGATGGGAAGAGAACTGGAGTAGGGGTTATTTTAAAGGAAGAGTACGCTAAGAATGTCTTGCAGGTGAAAAGAATATCAGATTGAGTGACGAGGCTGAAACTTGTAATTGAGGGTGTTATGTATAATTTGTGGCTATGCCCCACAGGTAGGATGTGACCTCGAGGTGAAAGAGAAATTCTGGAACGAGCTAGACGAAGTAGTTCTGAGCATCCCAGACAGAGAGAGAGAGTCGTGATTGGTGATTGGACATGTTGGTGAAGGAAACAGGGGTGATGAAGAAGTGAGGGGTAAAAGTTTGGCCTCCAGTAAAGGAACTTGGAGGGACAGAGGGTGGAAGACTTTGCAAAAAGTATGGCAATGACTGTTGTGAACACATTCTTCCAGAAGAGGCAGGAACATAGAATGACCTACAGGAGCGTAGGTCGAAACACAAAATTGGATTACATTTTGTGCAGACGATGTAATCTGAAGGAGGTTACCGACTGTAAGGTAGTGGTAGGAGAGAGTGTGGCTAGACAGCATAGGATGGTGGTGTATAGGATGACTGGTGGTGGGGAGAAAGATTAAGAAGACAAAAGGCAGAGCAGAGAACCATGTGGTGGAAGCTGAGAAAGGAAGAGTTTTGTGCGGCTTTTCGAAAGGAGGTGAGACGGGCTCTTGGTGGACAGGAAGATGTTCCAGAAGACTGGACCACTATGGGCAAGGTGATCAGAGACACAGGTAGGAGAGTACTTAGTGTATCTTCTCGTAGGAAAGAGAAGGAGACTTGGTGGTGGAACCTCAAAGAATAGGAAATCATGCATGGAAAGAGGTTAGGTTAGAAGAAGTGGGACACTGAGAAGACTGAGGAGAGGAGAAAGGAATACATGGAGATGTGACATAGGGTGAAGGTAGAGGTGGCAAAGGCCAAACAAGAGGCATATGATGACATGTATGCCAGGTTGGACACTAAAGAAGGAGAAAATGATCTATACAGGCTGGCCAGACAGAGGGATAGAGATGGCAAGGATGTGCAGCAGGTTGGGGTGATTAAGGAGAGAGATGGAAATGTGTTAACTCGTGCCAGTAGTGTGCTGGGTAGATGGAAAGAATACCTGGAGGAGTTCATGAATGAGGAAAATGAGAGAGAAGGAAGAGTAGAAGAGGCAAGTGTGGTGGACCGGGAAGTAGCACTGATTAGTACAGGGGAAGTTAGAAAGGCATTAAAGAGTATGAAAAATGGAAAGGCAGTTCGTCCTGATGACATTCCTGTGGAGGTATGGAAGCATCCAGGAGAGGTGGCTGACAAGCTTGTTTAACAGAATTCTAGTGGGTGAGAAGACGCCTGAGTAATGGATAAAAAATGTGCTGGTGCCCATTTTTAAGAACAAGGGTAATGTGCAGAGCTGTGGGAACTATAAAAGAATCAAATTGATGAGCCACACAATGAAGTTATGGGAAAGAGTAGTGGAGGCTAGACTCAGGACAGAAGTAAGTATTTGCAAGCAACAGTATGGTTTCATGGCTAGAAAGAGCACCACAGATGCATTATTTGCCTTGAGGTGGTTGATGCAGAAGTACAGAGGTCAGAAGCAGCTCCATTGTGTTTTTGTAGATCTAGAGAAAGCCTAATGACAAAGGACCCAGAGAGGAACTGTGGTACTGCTTGCGGAAGTCCGGAGTGGCAGAGAAGTATGTTAGAATAGTACAGGACATGTATGAGGGCAGCAGAACAGCGGTGAGGTGTTCTGTAGGTGTGACAGAGGAGTTTAAGGTGGACGTGGGACTGCATCAGGGATCAGCCTGAGCCCCGTCCTTTTTCAGAGGTGATGGATAAGCTGACAGATGAGGTTAGACTAGAATCCCCGTGGACCATAATGTTTGCAGATGACAATTTGATCTGCAGTGAAAGCAGGGAGCAGGTGGAGGAACAGTTAGAAAGGTGGAGAAATGCACTGGAAAGGAAAGGAATGAAGATTAGCCGAAGTAAAACAGAATATATATGGAAGAATAAGAGGGGTGGAGGGCGAAGAGTGAGGCTACAGGGAGAAGAGATAGCAAGGGTGGTGGATAGGGTTGGGCATTGACGACCGATTGTAACCGGGACTAACGTTCCGCTTATCCCGAAATCGTTCAAATTTAAAAATTTCGGTTCCCAGTTTCGATGCCTACAGTCCACCTACCCCGAAGAAGCAACCGGCGAAAACCAACGAAGAAGAGCGCGCACGAAGACGTGCTTGTGCCCAGCGGTGGCGGCGAACAAATTGCACAAATAAAAGGGTAGAAGCTTAAAAGAGGAAGTCAAGTTAAAACCTGCACATATAAACCATTTGACGTGGTGAAACAGTCCCAAGTAACTATTTTAACAATGCGATATTTAACTTAATATTAATTAATTAATATTAAGTCAATTGGGTTATTTCCACACACATTGCCTTTTAGTTCATAGGTTTGATATTGAAACTGGTTATAAAGAACCCAGAGTCAAATGTTCATTTTAGTCTATACTGCGGGCTGCTAAGGAATGGATGTTCATAATTTGGACACCCTTTATTTACACCATGCAAGCTTTTTTTACCCAGGCCCCTAAAGAATCGGAATCGAGAATCGTTTGGAACTGGAATCGAAATAAGGAAACGGAATCGCTCAAATTCAAACGATGCCATGTTGTACGGATTAGAGACAGTGGCACTGAAGAGACAACAGGAAGCAGAGCTGGAGGTGGCGGAAATTAAGATGTTGAGGTTCGCTCTAG
Organism: Phyllopteryx taeniolatus; assembly: GCF_024500385.1. Taxonomy (NCBI): domain Eukaryota; kingdom Metazoa; phylum Chordata; class Actinopteri; order Syngnathiformes; family Syngnathidae; genus Phyllopteryx; species Phyllopteryx taeniolatus. The sequence goes on along the minus strand of NC_084507.1, from coordinate 13,057,933 downwards.
GAGTGACCAGGTTGGATAAAAGTAGAAATGAGCTCATCAGAAGGACACCCAAGGTTAGATGTTTTGGAGACAAAGATAGCGAGAGGTTGATGCATGAAGTGAGGGAAGACATGAGGGCAGTTGGTGTTAGAGAGGAGGATGCAGGAGATAGGCTTACATGGAAAAGGATGGCACGCTGTGGCGACCCCTAACGGGACAAGCTGAAAGGTAAAGAAGACTTGAAGAAAAAGTCTGAGATCAGCTTGTGAAAAATGGGAGCAAAACCAAAAGTGTTGCATTTATTTATTTTTTCTTTAGTACATCTAAGTGTATCATGAAGATAAAATAACCTTTGAAACAGACAACATTTTTGTGATGTTTTTAGAAGCTTTGCAGATGCACACACATTTGACACATTTTTTTCAACATATTTTTATAAACAACTTGCCTGTACTAGTTCCAATTGTCTACTCCATAAATAATAGCGTACACTTAATAATTCCTCTCTGCAAACACATTCAAACTACATCCAAGTGGCTTCAATTACTTGAAAGAAAATGGATTTGGAAGCATCACTGCGATGAATTTGCATTTTTTTTAAAGCGTTTCTGAGAAAGACAGCTGACGCATTGGGAGAACTAAATCATTCTGTCATTCAGAACATTAATATGATTAGGTAACATTTAAAAAAAAGCAACATTCCCAATTGCAGCGCACACCCACTGTGTGGTGTCTCTCAATTAGTCTACATGTCCTTTGCTGGAAGCAATCATCGGTAACATTTCATTTCAATCCTCTTCCCTTTCCCTGACCTTGAAGAATAATTCAAAGCCGGGAGACTTTTTGGGGCATTTGCAATGACTATAAAAGCCTATCATTGCTTCACATTGGACTAATTGTCACCCATCACTCCAAAGTAAATGCATAACAGCGAGCGGTGCAAATAGCCACAGTTGGTTTGAAGGGAATCCAAGCAAGTATAAGTGGGGAAGTGGAGCGTTGAGAGGGACACTGAGAGACAGACGGTGGGTACAATTAAACACCGGGCCCTGTAGAGGATGAGGAGGAGTAGATGGACAGCAAGGGACGTGAAATGTGATAAACAGGGAGCTAGGATGGGAGAATGGGCAAGAGAAGCTGAGAGTGGGAGGATGTGACACCATGGAAAGGTGGGACCTTCATTATGCAATTGAGGACGTGCACATGCATCAACATTAATGGGCTTTCCCTTGTTTGTGTACCTACAAACACACATGAGTAGGCTAATTCGGGGGGGGGGGGGGGTGTTGTGATGAGCTCTGGGGGTGTCCTTGTTACACGAACAGCAGAATTTCTGTGGCGAGGGACAAAGTGTGATCTAATCGTTGACCTTTTCAATGATGTGAGGACAGCGCTGAGGGGATGGGGAGAGAGAGAAGGTGTGAGAGAGAGAGAGAGAGAGAGAGAGAGAGAATGAGAGAGAGAAAGAGAGAGTGTGACAGAGAGAGAGAGAGAGAGAGAGAGAGAGAGAAAAGAGAGAATGAGAGACCGCGTGACAGAGAGAGAGAGAGAGAGAATGAGCGTGACAAAAAGAGAGAGAGAGAGAGTGAGAAAGAGAGACCGGGGCAAGGACCCTAATCACTAGGAACGTACCGTTATCACTTTTTCAAGCCGAATCCGAGTATAAGTACTTACATTTGAGTACTCGCCAGTCCCAATACACATTGCTGATAATCCAATTACGTCCTGCAACTGTGATGAAAATGTGTTTTATTCTAATCAAATGTTGTTGAAAAACAATACATAGATTTCACCCAAATATAACACTTCTATATATATATATTTTTTCAATTTTTTCCTCGAAATATCGCCACACGGCTGACGCGGCTCCTACGCCGCCTGCCCGAAACGTACACTGCATGTGCCGCTTCTGTTGTGTGCACCTTGGCCTCCAGGGCGCAGAGTTGTGCATGTATGCAGGTAGTACGTCGATTTGGTGAAAATACACAAAAAAGACCGTTGCGACGAAGGTGCAAGTAATATTACTTGTTTTTCACTGAGTGGAAAGAATATATGCCTGTGAGTATTGTTACATCATCTTTCTAGATATGTTGCAGCGCCATTTGTGCTTGATTATTCATTACTGAAAAGGTTCTACCGCGACATCAACGCTAATTTCATTAGCCTGTGTGGTGTTTCGCGTTATGGATTAGATTCATGCTAACGGACTTTTGTAAGACGAAGCTATTCGTTTTGTTAAATATTCAACATTTAATTCTTCTTATTTTGTTTTTGTTTTACAGTATGGCAGTATCAACAAACAACTTGATACAAGCAAACATGGACTCTGATGAACTGTTATCTATCTGTCAAACTGCACACAGAATAGTATATGTCAGGCTGGCAAAGTGGTAAAGGTGTCGTAATATTGGAACATTTTTACGTGTACAAGTACATATCATCATTCCTTTGTACCCACCATGATTCCAGTGAGAAGACATACTCCTTTGCCACAGTAGGTATGAGGGACCATGTCTCCATAGCCAATGGACAGGAAAGTGATGGAGATTAGCCACATGGCTCCCAGGAAGTTGCTGGTCACGTCCTGTGCATCGTGATACCTGCACAACACACGCACATCCTTGTTAAAACTGCTCAAAGGATAACATATACCAAGTTCTAAAATAAATACCTGCATCTACAATTTGTCATTCTTCAAGTAAGAGATGATGACTTGAATAAAAAATGCATGTTGCACTAAAATAGGTAAAAGTCCAAATTTGCATGTGAATGCAGACATACAAATCATTACCATACTAATAGAACAGAGCAGAAATGTACAAATGAATATATAAGGGAATGACAATCATGCTTAAAATAAAAATCTACTAATATTTTGAAAAATATTTCTCGATGTTTCTCAAATTTGCAAGTGAAGTCAGAGAGATAAATCAATAAAAATATGATTATAGTATGTTGTAAAGTTTTCATTCTCCAAATGTGCATTTTATCCATGAGATAATATTATAATTGAAAATAATATAAAACTTCAACATTTTAATAGACTACAGTATTTACATTTTGATGTTTTGCATGAATAGCAGTAAAAATGTAAATGTTTCTCTCTGTGAACTCTGACAAAGAGTATCAGATTAAGTCCAGCACATTTGCCTTAAACAGAATACAATGCATGGCTGCAGCTCATTTAGCGCCAATATGTGTGCTCTACACACAGACAAACACGCGCACAACACTGTTACCGTAGCAACCAAGCCGGTGCAAATCGGACACAATGTTGCCTTCTCCAAAAATATTCATCAGAAACACAGAATGCTGTTAACGTTGATGAATGAAGAAACCTTGAATTTTTGAAAGATTTCATTCTTTACCATGCCGTGACAATGTTGCCACACTCACAGTCTTGCACCTCATTTGACGCCTTCTTTTGTCCCCTTCATTAGTTTGGCTTGCAGAGGAGAGGAAATGCCAATTAAACTTGGATGCCACCCAAACAAGGGCTTCCCACCAGCAGGGCATTTATGCATTTAAATAAGCTTATTAACCAACTGATAATTGCCCACATTGCCTTGTTTTTGCGCTAGAAGAAGTTAAAATGATACATTAGCAAGGCTGCAAAAGTTATACAAATGGGCTCATCGATCATTAGAAGTGTCTGGACATACAGGATCATGGAAAACTTGCTTTTAAGTGTTTGTATACAGATAATTGGGTCTGTGGAGTGCCTGCCCATCCATCAAGTATGTAATTAAACAACAAAGTAAATCTTGAGTTATCTGCCTATTTGTGAAAATAAAATTTATGTGTGCGAGCTGTTATGCACAGCAGGAATAGATTTACAAAACACAAACACAGGCAATTGCCTGGAGCCCCAAGATTTCCAGAGACCGCCAACGTCTCATAAAAACTGATAATCAAATTTACGTCAGTTTAAAGCAATTATTATTGTTTAAGTTTGAATTCATGTTCTTAAAAACACATCAAAATGTTTAATCTTTCATTAACGTTTCTAGTGCTCACCCTCCCTTCTCATGCAGTGGACTATTCCATCATCTTACTGCACATGTGCAGATTTGATCTAGGAAAACCAACTTGATGGCGCGTTGTGAAGAAAATTAAGCAGAGTGATCCCAGCGGAGTAGAGAAGAGGAAAAGGCGAGAGGAAAACAATCAGTTTCGATGAAAACTACCAAAGGTTTCAACCTTTTTCGTGCTTACCCAACTACACAAAGGGCTCTATTTTCGCGAATGGCGTAAATCCCGTGCGGCGGTCTGGTTACTGCCAATCAAAGCGGCTCCTCTTTCTCTTTAAATGTCGCGAAACTGACAGTCTCGACAGAAATATGGCACCATAGAGGATGATGCAAAATCGCAGGGATCAGTGAATGAGTGGCGCATTGTCATTCCTCTGGCCATGGTGTGGATCCAGACAATGTGAGCAGGTACCCTTATTAAATACAGAATGAGCCGGACACTTAAATATGTCCGCGGGGCTCTGTCTGGCTGCACTAGGGTTGGGCATCGAGAATCGAGAACCGATTGGAACCGGGACTAACATGCCGGTTCTCCCGGAATCCATCCATCCATCCATTTTCTGAGCCGCTTCTCCTCACTAGGGTCGCGGGCGTGCTGGAGCCTATCCCAGCTGTCATCGGGCAGGAGGCGGGGTACACCCTGAACTGGTTGCCAGCCAATCGCAGGGCACATAGAAACAAACACCCATTCGCACTCACAGTCATGCCTACGGGCAATTTAGAGTCTCCAATTAATGCATGTTTTTGGGATGTGGGAAGAAACCGGAGTGCCCGGAGAAAACCCACGCAGGCACGGGGAGAACATGCAAACTCCACACAGGCGGGGACGGGGATTGAACCCCGCACCTCAGAACTGTGAGGCTAACGCTCTAACCAGTCGGCCACCGTGCCGCTCTCCCGGAATCGTTCAAATAAAAACATTTCAGTTCCCAGTTTCGATGCCTACAGTCTGCCGCCCACGAAGAAGAAAATGGTGAAAACCAACGAAGAAGTGGCGAAAACCAACAAAGAAGAACATGCACGAAGCCGCGCGAACAAAAATGTTAACTATGATAAAATAACTCAGTCCCCTCAGTGCAAGACTTGGATTAAGATTATATTGTGCAAATGAGGCTTTCATGATGTGTAGAAGTCTGACGCGCTCCCGCCCGCTCCGAGCCTCAGCCTACACCGCGCGGAACTTCAGTCAAGTCAATTGGGTGAGTGAAGCAACAAAATAAGCCTATGCCAACATTGAGGCAGCTAACAAGTTAAACGGTGGCTTGCACTCTCGCACTGATGGTTTTTAGCCTTTATTTTAGTCTTCACACCAACGTAAGAGCTGATGACAGACACAAAAATAAAATATAAATTAGCATACTGGAAATAAAGTAGAAAGAGTTGCATTACAAGCTTAACATTGAGCTAAAACCTCACCAAAGGTCAAACTAGCAACTTTACATCACAATGAATTGGGACAAAATTCACAAAAACGTTGTCTCACAGTATCACAAACACTAACCTTGTGTCTCATCGGTGTGTAGGTAAAGGAATCAACATTTTACAGTGCATTTGGTTCCGTCCATTACACATTTCTTTTTTGCGTTCGTTTTAAATTTGTGTTTACCGGTGTCATGTGAAGTTATTTTTCGTGCCAAAATACTGAGTTCTGGCGTGTACCCTTTAAAGTAAAAGGCTACATGCTTCAAACAGGAAGTCAAGTTAAAACTTGCACATACAAACCATTTGACGTGATAAAACAGTCGCAAAATAACTATTTTGACAATGCTATATTTAACTTAACTTTTCACATTGCCTTTTAGTTCATAGTTTTGATATTGATACTGGTTATAAAGAACGCCGAGTCAAATGTTCATTTCAGTTTATGCTGCAGGCTGCTAAGAAAATGGATGTACATAATTTGGAAACCCTTTATTTAAACCATGCAAACTTTTTTGACCCAGCTCCCTAAAAGATTCAGAATCGAGAATCGTTTGGAACCGGAATCGAAATAAAGAACCGGAAAATTCAAACGATGCCCGACCCAAGCCTTACTTTGCATCAGGACACGGTATGAGCAGGTGTAAGTTTAGACTGACATCAACCACTAAAGCGTCACTCCGCCAGGCGCTTCTCCAAGGACACTTTTTCCGCTGCACCGGAACTTCCAGCTTGGCGCAGACTGGTCTGCCAAATTGTCAAACAGGCGCAGTGAGCCTTGCGCGTGCATGAACATCAGCATCCACCGGCATTTGCGCCATGCAGCAGATGTGCTGTCCAGGGAAATTGAAGCCGAAGAGTCAAATGCTCTTGCCAGTGGCACTTCTGTCAGTGTCAGCCGAGGAGGCTGAACTAGAGATGAAGTGGCGCATGACAAGAGTCACGCTTTTTATCACGATGTGAGTATGAAAGCGATCGAAATGGTAAATTATATCAACTATTTATTAATGTTCTCATCAATTACAGGAAAAGCATCAAGATGATTCACTTGTTAGATAATAATTTTAAGAACTTGATTAAACTTAGGAAATAGGAGTGGTCACAAATTCACACTTTTTAGTTAATGATCAACATTATTAAATTTTTTTGCAGCCTCTTGACCATGTGCCCTGGCCCCCTAAATGACTGAATACAGTAATTTGCATAACAACCACCCCCATACGAAGTTTCTCCGTACATTAAATTGTCATTTAAAAGACAGTTAATTATTAAGTTTCATTTGAGCTAATGGTACTATTGAAACATGCCCAGTAGGGTACATTGTCGTTGACCAAGCATTTGTATATTTTTTTTCACACACGCACACACACTGTACTACTGACCTCTCACACACTCGTACAGTCCAGGCGGCGATGATCCATAGAGAGATGCTGAAGACCAGCAGCACTGTCCCAGGGCAGATCGTCATGAGCGTTTTCATTACAAACCGCGTGTTAAAATGCACCTGCAACACATCCATACACTCTTGTTACGTGATGGCTTATAAAACACAACAATATTGTACAGTATATTGGGTATATGCCAACCATCGACAGCGGTGCTTCTGTACAAAACCTTAGCCAGTCCAACTACTTCCAGTTGCCATCGTCTCTTCAGCTTTCTGTTAGAGTTTTCAAAACGTTTTTGTTAGTCAAAGCTATGCTCCCGGAGGAAAAGGAAAAAGTTAAAATTTCAGCGATCAAGAGGCCCTACTGCCATGTGCATTGCCGTGTGCCTTTGTGTCAGGACTCCAGCTAGTAAAACAGCGTTTTTTGTTTTTTTCGGTGGATGAGGTCATTCGACATCAACGGATCGTCACTATTCTCAGGGATAACTTTAGCATAACATCGGCCACACGGGTGTGTAGTTGACATACACCTCCCAAGGCAGAGACAGAAGACAGCACAAACACATATAACCAAAAAGATTACTTCGTGGATCATGACTATGCTTTCGGTCCTGATTGTTGTCAACTTGACGCTAGACGAAAATGCAACTCTCAGAAAGGATATCTTCCGGCTAAGACGGCAGGTCAAGAACCGGACATTGAAGCAAAGGATTAACACCCCAGAAAAGTGCTATTAAATAATTTGGAATTGAAATAATGAAACTCAGCAGTTAATTGCGGCATCCAGGGAAGATGAATCTTGAAGTGTAGGCATAGTTCCTTAGCTAACTGTACGCTGTAGTGTTAGAAATGAGCTTAGTAATAATAACCAAGAAATTCTTAATGGTGCCGGATAACCACTAACCCGAACGAAGGCGCTCAAGTTCTTATACAGTTGGGGAGAGGCGACTCATGCTGAAATGGTGGAAACCACTTTAATGCTATAGCTCCACAATTCAGTACTATATATTTAACATTCTTTGCATATTTCCAGCAATTCTTTTCAAACATGTATAATGTATTGAGGAAAGAAAACAGAGTTTAGTGTCTACTCATGTAAGTTAATGTGTACATGCAGCATACAGTCATAGTTATGAATACAATTTGAGAGGGACAGCTTGAAGCGTTTGTCCTTCTTGGCAGCTGACGTGGATGAATTTGCTTTAATGATACGACTCACGTTGTTCAGCGCAATTTTTGTCTTGGAGTGATCTTGTGAACAATGGAGTCATTTTGCATGGAGATAAGACAGAAGAGATAGACAGATCGGAAAAAGGAAAAAAATGGAGCTGGCTGAATCTGTACAACAGAAGCGCATGCATTTGCCTAACACCGTCTTCATCCTGGGTAGACTTTCCCGAAAATTACCTTCACCAAGGAGCTTTGCTTTGTATCTCTGTTTGTTTCTTGGTACGTAGTTGTTACGAATTGCTGCATCAGAGAAAACCTGGCATTTAGCCCCCTTTTCCGTTTACAAAGATTTCTGACACAGCACAATCAGATCATGAGAGGACGACAGAGCCAGCGCCTGGATGGACATGTAAACTCGTGTCATTTTCAGACAGCTACGACTGCTCTCAAATTAGCAGGGCAGGAAAAGTGAGTGTCAGGTGTTAAAATTCATACGCCTCTCTCATCATTGCAGAATACCGAAACACACTGGTGCCATCCTGCCTCTGTTACAGCTCTGACACTACCTCAGAATGTGGAAAATTGCCAGGTCGACTTTGTCCCACCTTTCCATGTGCCGTTCATACAGAAGAGTGTCACAGACCTTGTAGTAAGGTGGGGCATTATCCCCCAAATATAAGATTAAATTCCAGTGCAATTCTAGATGCTATTATTATATATTTTTTGGTTACTGCATTTTTTGTGCTGTGTTTTTAACATCGCCCTCAATATTGCCACGAAAAATTGAGTGAGTTTTTATTTATTTATTTATTTTTAATTTGTTTATCCATCCATCATCATTTTATATACTGGTTATTCTGATTCGAGTTGCAGGTGAGCTGTGGAGCCTATCCCAGGGGACCTTCGGTGAAAGGCGGGGTACACCCTGGACTGGTCGCGAGCCAATCTGAAGACACAGGTAGAAAAACAACCATCCACACTCACATTCATACCTACAGAATTGACAATTTAGAGTCTTTAATGAACCTAACCTGCACTGAAGTCCAATTACTAAATGTAAGATTATTTGATCCTCAGTGAAAATTAAACTCTAAATATTTTCACATTCAGTTTTCTTAATTCACATTGAGTTCGACAAATTCAATATCAAAATGGCTAGATAGACATCTGGGTAATTTAAAAAGAGCAATCGATTGCAGATACACAGATCTCCTCTTCTGCCAGTCAGCACCTTAGGTGTCTGTAATGCCAGGGCGTGAAGTTTAATACCTGGTTATGTTGAAGGGGGAAAAAAAAAAAAAAAAAAAAACTGTAATTAAGACGTACTACTCCGTGACGTAGGTGTGATATGTTCCTCCAATACACTGTCCTTTCCTATGTTCGAAAGGAAGCACCACTTCATCTTTCCCTGACCTAATGACGTATTCCACAAAGGTTAAGGAAAGGTGGTATAAAGGTTAAAAGCTGGTTAGGAGATTTGACTTTCCGGAGAGGCCCTATGTTACAAGCTCAAAAACGAAGGTGCTGATTGGCTGAAGCGGAGATGTGTATCTGCTATCAATTGCTATTCCTAAAGCAGCCAGATGACTCTCCCAGCTAATTTGGAATTGAATTTGTCAAACTGAACATGAATTGAGGAAACTTAATGTGAAATGTATAGAGTTGAATTGAATATTTTATATATTTTTTTTAAATGCAATTATTCAAGTTTCGTAGTTCAAATTAAAATATAAATTATTCAGATTCTGTTTCTGGTGGCACATATTTCATATGTGCCATAGTAGTCACAAAAATGAATTAATGTCATTTCTCAAGGCACCACAGTATTTTTTAATTTATTTTTTAAATTGTCTTAATGACAAAATTGAGGCATATGCATGAAGTGGGTATCTATGAAGGTGAATCATTTGGTGCTGTTCTAAAGTAGGATGACATTGTGTTGTCTGGTCAATTTCCACACAGTTTTATTTGTAGATTTAGGCCGGTTGATCGAACCTCCTGAAGTTGGTTCAACGCATTCGTAAAAGTATTAACTTTGATTGCAGCCTCACCTCACTGGAGTAAAACAAAAAGACAGATTGTTTTTCTCAAAAACCACTGCATCTTTCTATATATGCATTTCTTCGAAATACAGCATCGTCTTCATCATTTAATGTCATTAAAACGCTGGCATTGACTGCATGGCTCCGGGACATCTCTTCACGAGCTCGATCTTTTCTTTTCATGGCCCATTTGAGCCGCATGTAATATCTTGTTCCCATTTCGAGCTCTCATCTCATATTGTGTTATGAAGGATTCCAAGTAGCTTATGTCTCTAGTGCAAAGGAAAGATGTGTGATTGGCAGGATGGAGCAAGAACACAGGTCTCATTTGAGCTCAAGAGCTTTTTGACCTTATCGTTTTCGTGCAGGGCAGCACAGTGAAATAGTGGTTAGCATGTCTGAGTTAGATAGTTTTGAGGTTTGGGGCTTTGAATCTACCTGTGTGGAGTTGGCGTGTGTTCCCCACGCTTGTGGGGGTTTTCCCTGGGTACTCCAGCTTCCTTGAATATTCCAAAAACATGTCAGGTTCATTGAAGACTAAATTAACCAAAGGTCTGACTGTGAGCGTTGTAAACACAGGATCAGTGATGTCACTCCAATGGTCAATCCATTTTGAGTAACAAGTTATGTAATGTGTTACTGTATCCCATAAAGTAGTCAGATTACAGTTACTTCATCAAACCAATGCCAGTTACAATTGAGTCAACAATGGGTCTTAATAAGTAACTATTTGTGGCTGATGATTTGGAGAAGCAGCAGCCCATCTGTCAAATGGCATTTTACCATTCAGACAGACCACTTCCTTTCTAACATATGGAGGAAAATGACTGGGAGTTCATTGTTTATCGTACAATCCACAGTTAAGGTGCAGTAAATATAAAAGTGCAAAGAAATGCACAGCTTCACTGTCGCCACCCTATTTCTGTTATTTTCCTTTGTAAAATAAAAAGTGTATTTGATTGTTGTTACTTTTTTATTTGCCCATTAAGAATAGAGTTTTACCGGCGTGTTAAGCGCGCAAAGCATTGCGGGTCCATTATTCATACCGAAGTGCTCTTCGCATCGAAATTACGATGGAGGGAGCAAGCGTGTGTGTGCATGTGTGTGTGTGTTTGTGCACGCACGCGCTCGTGTGTGCTGTTGGGGGACATAATCAGGAAAAGCTACCAACAACTCTACAATGCAAACGAAGTGAGTACTGTTGGCCGCAATCAAGCTTTTAAAACAACATTAAGTGCAGTCATGTCCGCTTCCTCCAAGCCCAACATCTCACCGCCACTCTCTTTCACGTTTGCGTACAAGCATGCACACACACAAGCGGTTGCCTTCATGGAGCCCCAAACAATCGGAAACCACAGAACTTAAACAATATGCAGTGCTGCTACAGTGTGTCTGTCTGTCTATCTACTTAGCTAGCTACCAATCTAGCTATCTACTGTATCTATCTAGCTATCTATCAGTCATCAAGAGTCTTTCGAGTGTACTTGAGAATATGTTTAGGTACTTACGGTATTGGGCGTGTCAAGTCTGCACTAAGTGGCTCATTTAATGTGGCTTCAACTACACTAATATTTAAGTTATTGGTTCATGTTGATGACGTCATTCTGTAACCTGCGTGGCGTATATTACCAAGTAATGGGTACGGTTAAGCTAATGCTCTTTTTGTACAGTGGATAAGTGATATTCCTGCCACTTGGCAGCTGCTGAAAGTAACTAGAAGGTTACTTGTAATCTTAGTTACTTTTAATCGTAAAGTAATCAGTAAAGTAACAAAGTTACTTTAAAGCTCAAGTAATCAGTAAAGGGTCACTGATGGCGTATTTGTACACTCGCCTGACTTTGTTGCGGGCAGCATGGGTTCAGTTCCCACTCGGTGACTGTATGAATGTGAATGCGAATGGTTGTCCGTGTCTATATGTGCCCTGTGACTGACTGGCGACCAGTTCAGGGTGTAGTCCGCCTTTCGCCCGAAGTCAGCTGGGATAGGCTCCAGCACCCCGCGACCCTGAACAGGATAAGCGGTGTTGAGAATGGATGGATGGATGGATAATCAGTAAAGTAACTAAGTTACTTTTTTAAGGTAACTGTGGAATCACTCCACAGGATTACATTTAATAATCAGCATCTCTGGCAAGTAGGATGTATTTTATTAACATTTTTGTTCAACGTTTTTGTCATTAGATTCAGTTGTTATTTGATAAATATTGATTCTGAACTGCTCTAGATGTATGTAGCACAACTGTGGGCTCCTATGTTGCATTTTCTTATAGTATTGATGGTTTCTATTATTGTGATGTGATAGTGATGGTATTTAGTGGTGGTTTAAGTCGGGTAAGTGCCCACTGAAGGTCCCACTGTATAAACCAATGTAATAGAAAAAAATTGCGATGTACAGTAAATGGATCACGTTGCTGAAATAACCTTTAAAGCAGGTTGTCACTCACTTTTTTTTTTTACATATATTTGTTGTTTTAAAAATATATGCGTTTGCACTTCAAATCCATCCATCCATCCATTTTCTGAGCCGCTTCTCCTCACAAGGGTCGCGGGCGTGCTGGAGCCTATCCCAGCCATCATCGGGCAGGAGGCGGGGTAAACCCTGAAATGGTTGCCAGCCAATCGCAGGGCACATACAGACAAACAACCATTCGCACTCACATTCACACCTACGGGCAATTTAGAGTCTTAAATCAACCTACCATGCATGTTTTTGGGATGTGGGAGGAAACCGGAGTGCCTGGAGAAAACCCATGGAGGCACGGGGAGAACATGCAAACTCCACACAGGCGGGGCCGGGGATTGAACCCTAGTCCTCAGAACTTTGAGGCAGACGCTCTAACCAGTCGTCCACCGTGCCGCCCACTTCAAATCTATTCTATTTTTTTGTATTATGTGAGGATATTGCTCTCTCTGTTTATGCGCCCTGTGATTGGCTGGCAATCAATCCAGGATGTAGATGGGATTGGCTCCAGATCACCTGTGACCCTAGTGAGGGAATAGAAAATGGATGGATGGATATTTGTGCAGCTTCGCCATAACGCATACCGTAAACCAGTGGTTCTCAAACTTTGTTACATCAAGTACCACCTCAAAAAATAAGTACCAAGTCCAAGTACCACTATCATGACCCACATTAAAATACAGTAGTAGTTGGCATGAGTGTTTATTTTACTTTATTATTTTATTCACTGGCTTTATCCCTAAAAAGTATATGTAAAATTATTGTAGTAAATTATTATTAGAAATTATTGTGTTGTAACATTATGTACAGAGAACACTGACACAGTAAACATTAACACTGCTTAAAACAACGCTTAAATATAGGACAATAAAACACTAAAATTACTGAAAACACAAGTTTTGTAAAAATTACATCATGCTCCTGTCTCCTGTCTCGAAGATCTACAGCACGTCCAACTTTTAACGAGTCAATGGGTGAACATTTTTGCGCCTCAAACCAGAAGTGTGTCACAAAATAAGGCAACAGAGAAACTATTTTACTCATCACTAACTTGACACTATTTATCCTGCTCATTTAAAAATTTTGAAATAATTTTACTATAATATTTCATTTTCATAATTTATTTTTTCTTATTCAAGGTGACTCAGCTTCAAATGAAAGTTATACAAAAATCACATCTAAATAAATGTTTGAAAACAAAGTTCTAAACAATTAAATGAAACTGTCGTTTACTTTAAAGTTAAATACAACCGAACTGTACTTAACAAATGTACTGTACTGGAGGTTTAAGTGACTGTAACATTATGCACAGTTTGAAAATTTGGCATACAACTGGAGGTACTTTGACTTACTTTCACTCCCCTAAAGGTCTCAGCGACCCCCGGCCTCTGACCTTATTCAGTGCGCCTATACTCCTGGACGAGGCATCGGTGAAGAGTTTGCTGTGCAGGAGCATGACCCTGGCGATGAGGTAGAGGCGCAGGAACATGGGCACACTCAGCACCATGTCCAGATCGGCCTCGGCATGCGACGGCGCGTACGAGAAGGCCAGCCGCGCCCGCCACTGGAACTTGAAGTCACCGGGCACCGGGTGCACGGCCGACACCAGCAGCTCCAGAGCGATGAGCAGAACCCTCTCCATCGTCATGGCGATACGCCAGTCGTCAGCCCCGTTATCGATGACAAACAGCTGCGGAGACGGGAGAGATATGACGAGTCCACTTATCAGTACACATGCTGGAAGTGATGATTCAAGGCAGCACTTTCCATTTTTAAGGGGGTAAATGGCTCTCGATCAGCATCTATGCAACCTCGGTGCTGCCTCATTAGCACGACACACAACTCTTATGTCATACATCTCGCGTCGGGGCTCCTTAGTAAAAATAACAACAAGCATTGGTTATCTCTGTTCTCTCAGAGAAGGGAGCACCGTGAACATCTCCACTAATTATACGTCTCCACCCTACTGTATTTGGATGTTTTTGTTGCTAATTGGTGCGTTAATCTTGATGTTGTTATGAAAGGCGTTGTTACAAGGAACGCACCGACGGAAGGTTTCATTACACGGAGAGCTGAGAGGGGGTGAGGGTGGGGGTGCTGATGAGAGGAGAAAGCGGAGGAAAGAGATGGATGAAGAGGAAATGAAAAGATAAATATAGGGGCAGAAGGTGAATCTGTTCTGGGACGCTGGTTGACAGCTGATGAACCTGCCAAACTGCCCAACGCAAGCTCAAGGAGCACAGAAAAGGCTGGAGTGTTTTTATGTGTCCGATTACGAGTACAGATGTACTGTATTGGCATCTCTAGTTTTCAATTGTGAAAAAACAAAAACAAACACATACTGTATAATATTTCATAAATTTAGCATGGCCCTCAGAGGACGTCCCCAGCCGCGCTTTAGATTGTTGGCAACATGAGAACTGTTATAAAAATAAATGCAAACTGAGAGAGAATTGACATCCCTCGGGCTAAACATTTAAGCACATGCTTTTGTTCTTTATTTCAGAGCTTGGCTTATATCACTGCAGAGTAAATAAAAGGTTAATGATAAAAAAGAGAGTGAAAGCTAAAAAGGAACACCTCTGTACTGGTACTAAGAATTAGGGAATCTGTGCCACTTCGGGAAATGCGTATGGTTTCCTACACGGACTACATGCGTGCACACGCCAATAACGCGCACAAACACACTCAATTGAAGCCAATGGGCGAAGCCATCAAGCCAGCTAAGGGTCAAACGTTGGTCCTTGCTTTTTTTTCATCAAACGTACGTGCGTGTACTATACTTGTGTGTATGGCTGAGTAAGAGCGTGTGTGTGTGTGTGTGTGTGTGTGTGTGCAGACCCAGCCTCGTCATGGTGACTGTTGCCACGGCGACACCATCAAAGAGCAACCAAGCTTAATTAGGATCCCCAGCGAGAGCGAAGTAGCAGCAGGAAGATGACAGAAGAGAGAATCAAAAAAGGAAGATAGGAAAAACCTGTTTAAAGATGAGGTGAGAAGAAAGGGAAAGGAGATGTAGGAAAAATGACAGAGGTGTGTGTGTGGCTGTGTGTCTGTGTGATACAGAGATAGGGACTGGCTGTCTCACACTGGTGATGTGCATGTGTCAGATTTTAATTTGTTATTTTGGGGCGGGGGGGTCACATCTCTTCCCTTCTGGTTGAAAATGGACAAATTTGGGATGAAATTGAAGCTGTCCGAGGTGGAGTTTTGACATGTATCTACTTCAGTAAATGATTGCCAACCAAGACAATAACCCAGAAATTTTGACCATTTGAGGCTCAGTGGCGAAAGGCCAACCTGCCTCAAGTCAAAATCTAAAAGGGGCATATTATGGAAACATTTACTTCTATCAAAATCTAAAAGGGGCATTAATTCATTCATTCATCTTCCATATTATGGAAAATTTTACTTCTAATTACTGGTATACAAATTATACAATGTTGGGTCTCTGGAGTGTCTGCCCACTCATCAAGTGTGAAATTTGCGATTCCGAGGTATCGGTGCCCATACTGTACGTTTGTAATATGCAAAATTACAGGTGTGTTCTATTATTAAATAAGCAAAAATAATTGCAGACAGTAGCCAGAAGAGTAATGTGAATGTTACCCTCATTTAAATCGGTGGAGCAATGAGTCAGCCTAAGGCAACTAAATGCTATGTAATGTTTATTAATAATTACTTCCAATATTGATGCTTGTTAGTTATCTGTAATTTGGCAGCTGCGCTTGTGGAGTTGTTTCATGTGTTCCGACAGTTTAAACACAATCATATCCCATATGTGATACTTGAAATGCAGATGGAAATAGACAAAATTATTGGATGTAGGCATTAAATCAGAATTGGTCACTTGGACCTGTAGTGTATGTAGTTGTCCTGCCATATCTCTCATGCACTGAACGAAGTCTTTGTAGATGTGCTGGTTGATCACCTGGCCCACGCTGAAGGGGAAAACCCTTCGTTTGGGCTTGAAATATATATTTTGTGACTCCAGTCCTGGAACCTTTCTTACAATCTAGCCAGTGTCCCCATACTCCACCCACCTGCTATGACAAAAACAAACATTTAACGCAATGAAGCTTTGCCTGTTGCTTGTTCAAATTTGGTAGCAATCTGACCAATCATCATTTCTTTTAGTACAAGGCCAATTGGAAACTTCAAACCAAAATAGCTGACTTCCTGTGCGTTGTCAGGGCATAGGTTCTTTATATGACGCTTTATCACTCGTCCTGTTGTGATGCATAGAGTATGCCTGTGGGACTCAGGCATGCTGGTGCCAAGGGTTCCACATAGTTTTTTCCCTACACTTTCCCAAGGGCCGCTACTGAGTGAGTTTCAACACTTTTTTAAATAAAGAATTAGACATGATAAGTTCTAAAACCTTATTTGGACAGATTCTATTCATTCATCTTTTTTTCTCTGCTTGACAAGAGAGGGAAAAATATGAGGTGGTGCAGTGTTTGCCACAAGGAAATGAGTACCCACATCCCCCCACCTACTCCCTCCTCCTTCCCACCCTCCGGTCTTGTCCTTCCCTGGCTGCCTCCTGCTGCTGTCGGTCTTTTCCTGGCTAAACCGCCACGAGGAAGGGATAAATAATTAAATTCCATTAGGAAAGTAATCTGTCAATGTGAGTGAGTGAGTGAGTGAGTGAGTGAGTGCCACTGTCCCTACATGACCAAAATGAGAGGGAAGAGGGTGGTGGTGCAGTGAGGTTTAGATGTGTGTGCATGTGCATGTGTGGCCAAAACAAACACTAGATAAGCTCGGCCATACTGTATATACACAGAGCCCGAAAGGGAAAACTGAACAAAATCCTGTCTTTTGTTGCTTTAACTTTAACATAATATGGCAGCGGTGGGCCGAGGTCGAGCGATATGAGGACACTAAATGAAGAGTGGGCCGGACAGAAGGAGGGCAGAGCAAACACAAAGCAAGGCAAGAAAAAGGAACAGTGTGCAAAGTGTCACACAATAAGCTGAGGACATACTCCTCTACCTCACTGCGACGACCTTCCACCTTTCCTCCCTCATCCATCCGTCTTCTGTATCTCCGTCTGAATTGCATCCAGGCCCCACAGCCATACCAAGCTAATCGGGTTAAATCCCTCATTGCACGTGTCTCATAACGGAAGCAGATGCGGTGCTGGACACAATCTGCCAGGCCGACGCACGCGCACCACACACACACTCACACAGGGATGCGAACTTTGCATAAACACCCAGATGGTCTCGACAAGTAGCGTTTATAAAAGAACAAGAAGAATATGCGAGCAAATTAGCCACAGGGTGGTGTTTCCCAAAGGTGGGTTGGTGGGGAGGTGGGAAGACGCGTCGAATCAGTGAAGGAGTAAAGCGAGCACACAAGACAGACACACACACACACACACACACACACACACACACACACACACACCCCTGGGGAGTGTATCTGCGTCCTGCAGCTTGGAAGTCCCCCAAACAGGCGTGCGTGATACAAATGGAGCAAGACAAACACATTCATAAATAGACAGATCTACATAGACACTATAACACTGAAAGAGGAACATAATATCCATCCCTTTTCTATAATGCTTGTGCTCATTCACAGGTGAGCTGGTGTCAGAGGTGTGGACTCGAGGCAGGGATTTGATGACTTCAGACTCGATTTGACAATATGTTAAAAGACTTGCAACTCGACTTGGACTTGAACAGCAATGACTTGTGATTTCTCTTGGACTTGAAAAGACTTGCTATTTTGAACAAAACACTGAGAAGCCACCACTTTGTAGCTTTCTCTTTCTATAGCTATATGTTCACCTTGTAGTGTACTGTTGTACTACAGGAAAATATGATAAGTGACAACATAACACTGAAGGTCTTAATGACTATTTATTGGGTTGAAGTGTCCCATGCCGTTATTGCTAATGTGTAGGTAAGGCTTATTATCTTTAAACAGTTAACACCCTATTAGACATCGCTCTGGTAAAGGAATTGACCAATGGGTCATTCTTTCTCACACTACCTAAAGTAATGGTTTCATTTAAAAAAAATAAATAAAAGTACAACATAAATATACAACAAATGTGACAGCTAAATAAGGTATACATTCCAAGAACCACTGCTAACATACACTGAAATGACAACGACATTGAACGTAACAATAAGGACGTCAATTATTGCAACAAAGAAAAAAAATCCAAATTGCATTGTGGGAATCTAGTGGCTTGACTCTTTTCCTTTGCATTAGCAGCTAGCTTTGTGAGCGATCACGCAACTAGTTACATGGCGGCACATCTCACATTCGATGGTCACGCAAGTGCACAGTTTTTATGCTACTTATGTGGTCCTTTGGGAATACCTGGTGCCCGTGGGCACCATGTTGGCAACGCCTGAATAGAGACAGGAATCAAAACAGATGTATAAACATACTAAATAACTACCACAAGTGGGCAACTAGGGGCCCAGGCAATTGATTGATTCATCGTTGAAGTGTTAAGTGTCCCAAGACTTTTGCAGAGAGTGCCCCTCCAAGGAAACACACCCAATGCTTGATTGTTCACAACCAAGAGTGTAAATATGAAGAGGGGGAGTGAGGTGAGGTGACAAAGAAAAATGTTCACACTTTAGCTATGTGCTGAAATTCACAAATAAAAGGTCTAAAAACAGCAAGCAGGTGTAAAGATGATTCCACCAAAGACGTCTTGAGATGGGACATTCCCGTCATTCAATGTTAATTTGCACTGTGCCTAAAAATAGCAACAAGGCAAAAAAATGGCATTTATGGGAGACGGCGTGCTGCGCTGCATTATGCTCTTTCATTACAGTTCTCTGGGTGCGTACACGTGGTGAGCGTTCATTAAATACCCATTCAGATATTAAATACCAGCCCAGCAGTAAGAGGACGACCCTTCAAGCTTACTTTACCTTCCTTTTGCCATCTGCCCGTCTTCTAGTGCCAAGCTGGTGTCTTGTTGATCAGTGAAATGCACCAAAAGTAACTGAATCAACACAGTTCACTAATGCTTGAAGCACACTAATGGACTGGAGAAATATCACTCCTTCTTGCTCTCGAAAGACACACATATACACACACACACACACACGCACACACGCCTCCTGTTTCTATTGGATTAATTCAAACAGCAATTCCATTTGTTTGCCTTTTAAACACTGCCTTTCTTGCGTAGATTCAAAATTCAACCATCACTTTCGGGGCAAAAAATGTCCCTCTAAATCATACACCACCACCACCACCATACATCCATCAATTTTCACGACCACATGTCCTCCTTATGGTTGCAGGTGAGCTGGAGCCTACCCCACTTGACTTTGGACGTTAGGCTGGCTACAAACTGGACTGGTTGCTTGCCAATTGCAGGCAAATTATACATAAACTACCATTCATATCTGTGGACAACTTAGAGTTTTGAACCTAACACGCCTGTTTTGAGAATGTAGGAGGAAGCCTGAGTACCCGGAGAAAAGCCACGCAAACACGGGAAGAACATGCAAACTCCACACAGTGAGGCCGGAGCCCAGATTCGCACCCGGAACCTGAGAAGTGTCTAGCAGATGTTCTATCCCCTTTGCACTGTGCTACCAACACAAATCCAGATGTCATGATATAGAGTTCCACCATATCTCCTGAATTAACTCCACAAGTTTTTGTGATGAAGGTACCAGTTATGGTAAAGAGGACAAGCAAGACAATAACCATACTTTAGAACAGTGTTGGTCCTAGCTTCCTTTTTTTCTATTTCGTTTCAGGTATCATCATATTTCGAACAAACGTGATGGTATCAGCATTTGACATTTTAAGCTTTTGTTGCAAAATTGCTGCCTGGCAAGACGTTTTTCTTTCCACGATTGCAGTTCAGGACCAGTTTGAGAAGCTTTGCAACCGTAACACTGCTCTAACGCGCTGTACAATTTACACTATCCATGGCAAGTTTCTCAAAACATGATCTGTTCTTGACAAACCACTCAGCGGAAGGCGTACTACTACTACCACTGATGAAAACACAGAACTCCTGAAAGCGTTGGCACAATGCCAGGGAAAGTCTATCCAGAGGGTTGCAATGGAACTCAGCATCCACAAAAACTCGTTAAAAGGGTTGCTTCAGGGTGATGGAGCTTTACCCATACCAACCTCAGGTTAGTCAAAGGCTTCAAGCGGAAGATTATGATGCTTAATAACCTTAAGCGTAAATTGTACTATGCATTGGAGCAGTGTGATGGCTATAAAGCTTCTCAAACTCCCACTGAACTGCAGTCAGGGACAGAAAAACCTCTTGCCAGGTGGCAATTTTGCAACAATGCTCAACTGTCAATTGGCGAGCCACGGGCAAAGGAATTATATGCTTCCAAAAACTTAAAGCCTCAGCTCTCAAATGCTGATGATCTCACGCCTGCCCGAACGATACCTGAAATGAAATAGAAAAAAGGAAGAGGAGGGTGACTTTTGGAACACCTTGTATTTTTACAGCTTGTTTTTGTTCCTTGATACGTGTTAAGAATGGTATAACTTGAAATACATGAAGTCTTCACGCAAGCAGTAATCTTTCTCTCCACTCCCCATAGGCATCCATCACTCGGCATCAAAGAGTGAAACAATAGTGCTTAACTTCTTACGCTACAGTTAAGAATGTTAAAATATTCCTCAAAACATTGCCTGTGCAGTAAACGATAGAGACAGTTTTACCATGCTACAGATTCCCTTTCCATTCACAGAGTTCTTAAGGGGAATAATAGAAATGAATAATAATACAACCCAATTCCAATGAAGTTGGGACGTTGTGTTAAACACAAATAAAAACAGAATACAATGATTTGCAAATCATGTTCAACCTATATTTAATTGAATACACTACAAAGACAAGATATTTAATGCTCAAACTGATAAACTTGATTGTTTTTATTTATGTTTAACACAACGTCCCAACTTCATCGGAATTGGGGTTGTAGAATAATAGTTGTCTTGGGGGTGTTTTTCGTGATCCATAACTATTCTATTTCAGGGCCGCTAAATCAGATGAATTGTGGCGTGTTTGTACATAACGGGCAATCAATCACAGCACCTTTACACATCCTGAGGGAGACAGGCGATGTTCACGTTGTAATGAAATCTATTTCACATTCGGCTGTCAGATCAGTCGTGTTTTCTGTTTATTATTGCGTTTCTTTTGGTCTTCGATGGCAAGTTAGCAAGACCTTTTGTGACATTATTGAATTTGACATGATACAAAACAAGCATACAAACTATAATTATTTACTAAGGTTGACATGGCAGGTGTACGGGGAAAGCTCCGATGTCAAAGGCCTCAAACGTTTGGAGTACAACCTAAGATTTCAGAAGAAAAATATGCTTCAAAAGTCCAACAGAACCTTCTTGTGAGACTTCAGCTCTGTGAATATGTAAATGATCCACTTTTTCTTTGTTTTTAAAAAAAATCTTTGTTTTTAATGCCACTACAGATGAGCGCCCGAGATAGTGACGACGGAATTGTGTCGCTAACCATAGACCCGGAAATGGAACTTATTGTGACAGGAAAGCGTCTTGTCATATCCAGTTGTACTTCCACTTACGAGTGACCTGATATACGAGTTCTTCGAGAAACGAGCCATCGTTCGGCCGATTCTTTGTCATGAGTTGCGAGCAAACAATTTAGTTATGACCGTTTGATGGTACAGCAGTTTGGCAGATAATGAACAATCCTTCAAAAAAGAGGACAAGTGCTTGCTTCAAGCTGTCTCTTGCCACTCCCAGTTGAAGTTTACCGTAAAACAAAACAAAGAGAATTTTACATTTTGTAATGCCATAACTTTGTCTTATGAAAGCCTGCTCGCTTAATGCTAACACACAATCCAAAACACCATAGTTGGGCTAAGAAAACTAGCTTCCCTATGACATGAATTATCAACCTTTTAACAACTTATATTTGAACACAAACAGGAGCGAAACATGCAGACAGAGCATACAACGATACTCACAGGCATATATTTTTTATCCTCTGCAGAAAAAAAGACTAACAACATTGCAGATTAGGTTTCACAGTACTTTTCTGTTACATCATATGTATTATAGTGCCCCCTGGTGGCCCACGCATGCACACCAGAAGGAGAACAATGTCAATGGGCATTGAAGCGTGCAACCATGATACACAAACTGTTTAATTATTTACAGTAGAATACAGTAAAGTGATATTTTCATATTAAAACATGTTACAAATATGTTGGTTTTGTTGTTGATATGTTTTTGGAATTAAACACATAAGTCAAGGCACCACTATAAACAGATACATGGTCACGTACAGTATACAGTGTAATGTCCAAAGTTGAACACCCCAAAAGTCAATCAATTTGGAGTTGAACATAACGTTTTCGAAACAAATGTGCCTCAGAAGACAAAACAAAAGTTTGGAGTTCAAACCATCATGACGTGTGACCAGGCTTCGTCAAAACTTGTTTGGGGTATTTCATGGCTAGCTTATATTTTTACACTTAGGTAGACAATGGTGAAGAATGTTAAAATGTTAATTCAAACATTCTCTGTACAGTTAATATAAAGGAAATGTATTAATTTCACATTATTTCCCGGTGGGAATTTTTTTTTTAAATATTCAAATAACTTTGAAGTTAACTAATGCCATGGAACAAATAGTGTTCTGCTTTGGAAGTTTCCCTTTACTGTATGTTTCAAGTTCAATTAACATGACAAGGTTCTGAAGGGAACATAAGATATAGGGCAGTAATGAGGGTAAATGGAATATGTAAATAGCAATTAGCAATAGAATATTCTATAGGCAGTTAATGTTATCTCCATAATGGAAACGTTGTCTTATTTTTAATTCATCTTAATGTTTTATTCATGCTTTTCATATGAACCCAATGGTTTCCCAAACAGAATGGTTGATCACGCCTCAGAAACCTACCAAATGTTCTTTACACAACAACACGTTTCGCAGATCCATTTGCAAATGTGGGAACACACCGTTCTGCTTGGGCAAGGAATAAAATTATGGAGTACTCAAGCACCAAAATGTCATCGTTTTTTTTTTTTTTACTAAGCCAGAAGCAGCAAGGTCTGATGGTCACTTGCAGAGCAATTAACACAGCCATAAGCACCTTCATAAACACTCTCTTTGCTAAAGGTCAAGTTGAGGGAAGGCACATTTCTGTCAAATGAGGAATAACAAGAGAGAAAATACTGGGGCACTGGGGGAAATACTGTATGTGTGTGTACAGTCCAGCCTCGTTACCCAGACTGGATGTGCAATTGCTGTGATTGCCCCTTTTAACAGTTTATGAAAAACAAAAAGGAGGAATCAATACAATTACTCAAAAGAAGCCAAAAGTCAGAAAAGCTGTCGTGATGCAGTCTTGTATTATGAAGTAATGGCGCATGCAAACGTCCATACACTGAACATGTTGTATAATCAACGGGATTGCGCCTTCTGACATACATGTGATTATGTCATATATGCACAAGCCATAATCTTCAAGTTTCAAGCAAGTCCCAAGTTACTGCGGCAAAAATCAACCAGTCAAGTCGAGACGCAAGGCAATTTCAGGGCAAGTCAAGTCCTTACTTGGATTCAGCAAGTCATAAGTCAAGTCAGACAATTTTGCTAAGTCACAAGATATTACGGCTGCATCAATGATTATTTTAATAATGGATTAATCTGTCGATTGTTTTCGATTAATTGATGAATCGGATTAAAAAATATTTCCGTCGCATTATTGAAAAACAGGACATTATTTCAAACTGACAGGGCAGAAAATGCACAAACAAACTGATTATGAATCAGTCGCTGGTTTGTTCCGTAACATGTCAAAAAAATGGGCAAAAATGGTTGTGATGATTCAAAATTCCTTGAATCTCAGATCCGGCACCTGGGTGCATTTTAAAGTGCCGTCAATGCAGGCTGAGGCCAAAACGAGAAGCCCGTTTTACTTTGGCCCTTGGTCCAAGAACGACCATCAGAGTCGACTCAAACGAGCCTCATTGGTGTTATGTACTTTTAAATTAAAAGTTGCTACATTTCTTGTTGACAGTTGCTCCTGCTGTGATGTGTATCACTGGACTGATATGCTGGACTGCTGTTCTTTTGTCGCGCTTGCATTTTGCATCCTTGATCCGTATTTACTGCTCTCCATTCTAGGTGTATGGTGTAGTCTATTGAAAGTAGTTTTCTATTTGTTATTGTACTGTGTTCTTTTATGTATACAAGACGTATTATGACATGAATTGATTGATTGACAAGACGTATTATGACATGAATTGATTGATTGACTAATTGATTGATTGTAAATCAATGTAATTTCTCCTGAGAGTTATTAATAACCGCACAGCAGGAATAAACAGAACAACTAAAAAAAAAGGCACAAAATGAGGGAAGCTGTGGAATCCTTTGTGACGATGCACAGACCACAATAGTTCAACCCGAGCAAGTTTGTATAATTCCGGTGGAACTTTGCTGGACGGAAAAGCAAATGAACGTGTCAGCCTGGCCCTCAAAGTTGCAAAAATCTTTTCATGTCAGCTACCCATTTTCCCTGCGTTTCGTTTCACTTTCCTCTGTAATGTCAAGCGATGCCCTACACTCGACACATACACACACGCATACATAAAGCACACCAACGCACAAGCGCACACACACACACAAAATCCCCCATGGCAAACCAATCTGAAAACTTAAATTCCTTTGCTTGACAAGACGGAATAAAGCAGAGATTTGCAGACTGGGGTGATTACTGATGAATTGCACTGTAGTGAGGAGCGATTGCCTTTGCTTTGTTTCATGGAGACCACGACTGGGTCAGCCTGTCCCACCCCAACAGATTAGCGCAGACACTGAAGAGAGACAACGAGAGCAGAGGGGGGAGATACAGATCCATTTTGGCAGAAAATGCGTGTGAAAAGCACTACAAGATGAAAGACAAAAAGTTGCGAGAGGGCTTTTAGAGGGCAATGTTGGCGGTACACCGGGCACGGGGTGAATTGGTGGGACGCTGGATGCTGAGCCAGAACAGAGGAAGAAAGGATGTGAAGTTGACGGGCAAATCGAATTGAGTCCCAGCAGAGGAGAAGATAGGCAGATGTAATAAAGACAGATAGAGGAAAAAAGAAGGGAAAAACAGAGGAAAGATTCCCTGGGAAGGTGCTCAGACGCCAGAGGAATAATGTCTTTCTAGTGTGCGGGTGTGTGTGGGAATGCAATATCCTGTTACAACAGTGGGTGACTCACACCCGCACACCTGGCGACTGACCCTCGCATAGTGTGGTAGTGTGAAAGTCCACTGCAATTTTAACAGTAAAAGCAATTGATGTGCAATAAAATCAGACCTCTAGTTTGCGTTTTATTGATATTAGTGTCACGGTTACAGTTTAGATTATATTTAGTTTTGTTTCATGTCTTCCTGTCCCATGTTGTCTTGTCTTGCTCGTTAGTTGTTGTCAGCTCCCTCCAACGATTTGCGTCTTGTCCAGGTGCTCCTAGTTGTCTGTCTCATCAGTAGGGTTGTACATCGTTTGAATTTGAACGATTCCGGTCCCAATTCCGATTCCTCATTCCGATAATGGTTCCAAAAATGTCTTGATTCCGATTCTTTTAGGGGGCTGGGTCAAAAAAGTTTGTAAGGTTTAAATAAAGGGTGTCCAAATTATAAACATACATTTTCTTAGCAGCCCGCAGCATAGACTAAAATGAACATTGGGCTAAGGGTTCTTTATAACCAGTATCAATATCACCCACCCAAGATAACCCAATTGACTTAAAATTCATTAATTAACGTTTCAGCTAAAAGTTACATTTAGAATTGTTAAAATAGTTATTTGCAACTGTTTTATCACATCAAAGGGTTTATATGTGAATGCAAGTTCAAACTTGACTTCCTGTTTTAAGCTTGTAGCCTTTTACTTTGAAGCGTATCCATCCGAATTCAGCATTTTGGCACCAAAAGTAACTTCACACGACACCTGTGATTTTTGATAACGAAAGTAAAACTCGACGGCAGAAATAAGAGTAATGAATGGAACCAAATGCTATAAAATGCTGATTCCTTTACCGACCCACCGATGAGACACAAGGTTAGTGTTTGTGACACTGTGAGACAACATCTATGTGAATTTTGTCCCAATTCATTGTGATGTAAAGTTGCTAGTCAGACTTCTACACATCATGAAAGCCTCCGTTGCACAATATAATCTTATTCCAAGTGTTGCACTGAGGCGACTGGTCGTTCACTGTATTTTCTTAACACATTCAGTGTCACTGACTGCTTTAGAAGTCAAATATCCATGTTAACTGGGAGGGCTGGCACCAAATGAGTTTTAAATATGAGACACACTTTTGTTTGCCGCCACCGTTGGGCACAAGCACGTCGTCGTGTACGTTCTTTGTTGGTTTTCACTGCTTCTTCTTTGGGGGTGGCGGGCTATAGGCATTGAAACTGGCAACCGAAATGTTTACATTTGAACAATTCCAGGAGAACTGGAATGTTAGCCGCGGTTCCAATCAGTTCTCAATTCTCGATGCCCAACCCGACTCATCAGTTTTCTTTTATTTAGTTCCCTGCTTTTTTCAGTCTATGTTGGTTCATTGTCATATGTCGTTTGCTGTTGCAGTAAGTCACGCCTCTAGTGATGTCTGGCGTCCTGTTTTGTTGAGTTTATTACAGGGTTGTATCTCATTTCTGTAATTGAAACTTCTTAGGTCCTAGCTCCTCCCACCAGAAATACCATCGAGGAGCCAGGATATTGACAGAGGAGCGAGGCAGGAATGTTTGGAAGATTTTTGCAGATTTATGAAAACAGAAAAAATGAAATATCACACAGCCATAAGTATTCAGAGCCTTTGCTCAGTATTTAGTAGAAGCACCCATTTGAGCTAAGACAACCATGAGTCTTTTTGGGAATGATGCAACAAGTTTTTCACACCTGGATTTTTTAACAAACTCCACGCGTGCTTTCATGTGTTTTGCACTGAGGAGAGGCTTCCGTCCGGCCAATCTGCCATAAAGCCCTGACTGGTGGAGGGCTGCAGTGATGGTTGACTTTCTAGAACTTTCTCCCATCTCCGGACTGCATCTCTGGACCTCAGCCACAGTGATCTTTGGGTTCTTCTTTACCTCTCTCACCAAGGCTCTTCTCCCACAATTGCTCAGCTCAAGGAAGTGTTCTGACCGTTCCAAACGTCTTTCATTTCAGGATTACGGAGCCCACACTGCTCTTAGGAACCTTAAGTGCAGCAGAAAATGTTTTGTAACCTTGGCCAGATCTATGCCTCGCCACAATTCTGTCTGAGCTGTCTTAGCTCTTCAGGCAGTTCCTTTGACCTCATGATTCTCATTTGCGCTGACATGCACTGTGAGCTGCAAGCTGTAAAATACTAGCAATAACTATATTTTTTCGATAGTATAAAAAAGTCATTTTTGGTCAAAACTTGTGTAAACAGATTCTTAAATAAATGAACATCTAAAATGTTCAAGAATATCACATAATGAAATGAGCCATAAAACGGCCTGGCTCACCTCATTTGTCTGTTGAGGAGTAATGCTGCACCACCTCCAGCTCTCTCACCCTCTTTCATCATATCCCGGGCGGAGTACCTTTCCTCAGCAAAATATTTGCAGCTTGGAAGCACATACCTTGGGTCAAACATTTCCAACTCCGTCAATGAATCACTAGTTTTACAAGATATAAATAAGCACCATGTCTTTGGAAATGTTCACCGCAAGTGTTTTCGTGATTGAACTTGTGGGAAAAAATGTATTCTGCTCCTGTCGTGGGACATGAAGTCATTAGTGACTTTAGGGGGGGAAAAAATAATCGGTAGAGGGGTGAGAAAAGACTAGCTAGCAAGCTAAATTGGCAACACTGCTTTAATAAAAACGCTCCTCTCAGATACAGTATATCAACTTTTAAAAAAAAATCCTCCGAAGCAATAAACCCCAATTTTCGATTAAATCGATTAATTGTCAAGCCCAAGTTAAGATTTGAACATATCTGTAGGTGTGTATCCCACTTAGTTATGTTGTATTATATGTGGATTCCTAAAATGAACCATTCATGTCTAGACTGGTATTGTACCCCAATGCTTCACAGCCACAGTTTCCTGACCTCCTCCCGTGATCAACATCAAACAAAATCATATCACGAAAAGGACAGAATGTTATCTCTCTAAACACTGCAGCTTCTTCATCCTCCCGTCGCGTGCAGCCTCCAACGCCAGCATGGGCGGATGTAACAAAAAAAGCCTTATTTTCGCTTATTATTTTATCAATGAATCTTCAGCCATGTTCTACCTGAATGCATCACATGTACAGTACACACACAGCTCTGCAGTAATGGACTGTTCTACAGAGGCTACTGTATGATGTAATGTAAGCAAGTTGCGGCATTAAACTAGTATGAGGCTGGATGGATTATTGTGGTTCATCTGACGGGGAGTAATAGCTGGTCTGGGGGGCACTCACGGCTTCCCGCAAGCTCACATAAATAGTAGATGTGCAATGAATGATGAAAACCCAGGCCCATTGAGCACTGTATTAGTCAAAACGACAAGCACAAAATCACATAAGATGAAGCATGAAGGCACACGTGATCGATCGTTGCGGTTTATCTAATGAATGCAAAGCCATGTGTTTGGTCGATCCTGCTAAGACAGACATTAAAGGCATTCATTGGTGAGATGGACACACACCTGCACCCCCCCCCCCCCCCAACTACAGGAAGTAGCCTGAAAATTGGAATTTTAATGTGTGGGAATAGACCTCCAAAGGAACAGCTGCAAGGCGAGGCAACAGTTAACCATATTACTCCACAGCATGGTTACATTCTCTAATATTAAGATACATAATACAAGAAGATCCAATTTGTATCAATCTCACTGCAGCAACAACCACAATTGGCAGATTTAAACCAAAATGAACGACACACAATATAACCATATGATGCCTCCCAGCCAAAAATAATGATACAGCTATGATTAAATAGATAATAATAGTTTATCAATCAGTAAAAGAAAAAGCTACTGCAATATGGAATTCAAACATACGTTTGCCAATTGGGCCAACCAGTCTGCACCATGCTGGGCATTCCGGTGCAGCAGAGGAAGTGTCCTGAGAGATGCCCCTGACTGGGTGACAATTTAGTGGCAGAAAGTTGATCTAAACTTGGCTCTGCTTAAACCTTTTCTAAAACCTGACGCAAGGTAGACCACTGGTCTAACACGATTTTGGTTGCCAGCGGTTCTCACCAGCTCAATCTGTACACCTGCTTACATTGTTTGTTGTCACACCATGGCCAGAGCAATGACAATGCTCCACTCACGCACGGATCTTCCGCATTCACACTTCTCCGTTAAGACTCTCAGATGCGCCACATCTAAAGGGAATGAGAGGAGCCGCTTTGATTGACAGCGAATGAAGTGGGATGTAAACACTCCCACAGTGGCGCGATCCGCCCACCCTCAGATCCACAGGGCTACCCTCGTCTATGAAATTACCAACACCGGTCTAACCCACCTCTGGCACACAGTTGTGGCGCTAATCGCACAGGATTTACGATATGCTGTTCACAAATATAGGGCCCATAGCGTCAAACTTTTCTCCCCATTTTAGTTTTCCTGATTTTGGGGGAGTGGCTAAGGCCCAGTGGGGTTCCGACATGAGTCCCCCCTAACCCACTATATAAAAACTTGAGCGCCTTCGTTCGCATCAGCGGTTAGCTGGTGCAATTGCTATGGGCAGTTAACTAGCTAGGTATGCCTATACACCGAAAATGAACCTTCCCTTTGGATAGTTCGCTGGCGTAGCCACTTTAGAGTGCCTCGTTTTCAATGGTGAGTGCGTGCATGTCACGGAGAGAAAGGCAAAAGAGCGAGGAGGAAAAAAAGTCTGCCATGGACTGTGACTTCGTTTTATGGGAGTCGTGATCGGTGAGCACATGCATGTCATGAGAGAAAGGAGTAAAGGGTAAGGAGGGCAGAGAAAAAGTTCGATATGAACTGAGACTTCGCTTTAGCATGCCGGCTTTAGAGCATCTCGTTGTCGCGGCATGAAAATGCCCTAGACTACCCAGTGGGATATGATATACTGTATTCCAGGTACTGGAGGCTTTAAGCGGATATATTTTCAAAATTCAGATTCAGAAACAGGATGACTTGTCAGTTCATGTAGTTCAAGTCAAAGTCAAGTCGAGTCTCATGATTACAAAGTAAAAGTCTGGTGTGCCCCACCCTTTTCTTATTTGGTATTATCATTTGTATATGTATTAATTGGGTCTTGGTTTAAATCTTAATCTGTTAGTTTCTCAGTTTTAAAAGGTAAACGTAATGAACTGTTTTAATATTCATTCATCTTCTATACCGCTTATGCTCAGTTTTAATACAATTGCATTATTGAATGTCTACTTTTTACACATTTTGTGGTGCCCCCACGGCATCCTTAGAATTTGCGAATATTGCCTCATGGATGAGCTGGCCCTGGAAGGTTGGCCGCTATTGGATGAAATCTGGTAAATTAAGTTAAATGTTCCATGTGGCAGAATAAATATATTTTTAACTCAATCAAAACTGAGATTTATCCTCATGGTTTGAGATCGTGGAGAGGTGCTTTCCCACCGCAGGAACCTTTGCAGGAACTTCCCTAGCTACCCTGGTAGCTTCAGTTCCCCCCGTGTCCCCATCCCCCCAAAAAACTAAGGAAGCTTCGCCCTGGATTATTTTGTTCGTCTTGGTGGGTAGGGTCTTCCTAGAACTACCAGGAACTCTTTTTTTTGGGGGGGGGGGGGGGGGGGCACGCTGTACTGACGAACATTGATAGGTTGACAGGCCTCTGTGGCCATTTACTTTTTCATTCACAGAACTGCCATTACTCAAGGCTCCAAATAACAGTATTAAAATTAGATTGAAAAGTAAAACTTCCAAACACCGATCACGTTTTTCCGCTGAGCCACACTTACTGGACAAGAGCAGGCGAGACAAACACTGTGCTCGCCTAGCATACTGTACGTCGCCGGGCCGAAGCCGGGCTCGGCGGTGAGATCTGCTTCCAAGGTCCACCGTTGCCGAAAAAAATAAATAAAAAACCTTCCCAGGCAGGAGCTCCTCCAGCCTGCGGAAAAATGCCGCCTTTGCCATAGTGTAAGACAAGGAAATGAAGCCCGGCCTTTTGTCTGTGTTTGTACGTTCACAAATAAATATTTGCAATGTACAGTCTGTTTTATTTATTAATTTTTTTTAATGCAAACACATTTACAGATACCAAATACTTCCCACTGCTGTATTTAAAAACTGACTAAGGCTGTACATGAAGTCATGTTTTTTTTTATTTACAGTATTTATTGAACCTTATCCAGGTAAGGTATTTCCAACACCAACCGGGCTGCAGACAGCAGAGTAAATCAAAGCAAAATAGAAGCAAATACATATACAAACTGTAAAATGTGATATAGTAACACATTAAATATTAGATTACATCATAGGACATGGTGAATAAAAGGTCCATAAAAAGGCATGTAGTGGAACTGTCTGAGGGTTCAGGAAATAGAATGAATATATTCTAATTTATTAAAATGTACCTGTAGATAATAAAACTCTATACCTCCAAGACTGTCTGCAGCCAGGTTGGCATTGCAAATGGGAATCAGTTCTCAATTCCCTCACCTGGATAAAGAGTTAGGTTTTAAAGGTATAAAAAATATTTAAAGTTTAGATTAATATAAAATTTAAATGAATAAAATAAGACATTAACTTAAAAGTTTGAAATACCAGCATTGTTTACATCCAGTAGCTTTCAGTAACCCTGAACTAATAAGTGCAATGGAAACACAAACCACCTGGGCCACAGGAACCTTTTTGCTACCAGGAACTCCTGCTACTAGGACCTCAAAGTTCCTGGGCTGGTTGGCGGAAAAGACCCACAGGTCTACCTAATGTTGTGCACAGTGAATGTTCAAGAGCGAACAATCTTTTTTTTCATTTGGGACAAAAGCAAATGAAGCAGCAAAGGCAAAATCTATCGCTTGACATGAGTGAGTGAGTCATTTTACCTGAACCTCCCGTGCATGATAGGCAATGATGAGGCCCAGCAGGATGACGGTAGAGAGGCTGATCAGACACTTCAGGGCCAGAGAATACATGGAGCTCTGTGGGGAAAGACACAAAGCTTCAGTACAAGTAGAAAACACAATAGAATGCAGGAAAGATGCACGCTTTTACATATTGGGTCACGCATTACATCTTGTGTAGATTCTGTCATCCAGGTCATGATAATCCGCAAAGCGGTCCTCCCTATCCAGAATTTGTACCTTGTTGTCCTCGAAGGAATGTTCATTCTTTTTGAGATGCAAACGACTCAGTGACCAGAATCAGCTGTTCATTTGCGTCGCAAGACAGAGGGACATTCCTTTGAGGACAACAACGTCCAAATTCTGGATCGGAAGAACGGCTGGTTTGAAAGAGGTGTGAAATCTATGACTATAAAAGCCGTCTCTAAATAGAGGAGGACCTTTGAGGCATCACCTATCATCTGCATACAGCAACGTTTCTGACATCACTCCCCCTAAAGGTCGCCTCGTTCAATGGGAAGAGTGGCCCAAAACAAGACGTGTGAACGACAGATCAGTGTGCAAGACGACCATTAAACCAACTACACTGGGCAATAACAACAACTTATTGTTGACCATCCCCAGGGAACAAACCCACCAAGGCATAAATAGGGAGACTCCACACCTAGATGTTAGATGTAAATAAGGCTTTTGGATTAAAGGTGAAATGTCTTCAACAAACAAGAACAGCCTAGTTGGCTTGATTCAACTTTTGCGGATTGGGTCACATTGGGATGAGCTGTTCCCCTGCTAGAGACTAACATTTACCAAACAGATTTTCAAAGGCTGAGCAGAAGTATTGTGCCTGTCAATATCACTCTGCTGTTGGAGCTTTAAATCTTCTGCTTGTCTGCTTCACAGGGCTTATAATCAATGCACCGAGGAAACTTTCAATCAATACAACTCATCGCACTTGAGGGGCTTCTTTAACCCCCACCCCCCTCCTCCCACACTCAATGCTCACTGGATTGGACTCCACACGGACACCACACCAACCACTTAACAAGAGTTGGCTTTTTCTTTGTCTTTATTTTGGGTAACACCAGAGATGGCAAAGTGGAGAAATCACTTGTGTGGCAAGGAATATTGTTAAAATGGCACTTAAAACATTGCATGTACACTTATTAAAGATTTTAGGATGACAACCAAATAGTCAAAACGGCTTTCAGTATGATGCAGTGTAGTTCTACACAACAAACACCAAACTGCAACCACATACTGTATCACTATATTACATAAGACTTTGTCAAATGAAACCTCAGCATTATTATCTTTGTATAGGCAGAGTCTTTTTGACACTTATCATTTTAGCTGTCTTCTGTGTGTTTCAGTTATGTTTTCAAGTGTTTAAGCCAAATGTGTTTCCTCGCTCAATAAAGCAGCCTTGGTACAAGCAGGGTGTCATGACTCCAATTCAAGGGGATTATAATTGAAAAACATAAATACTATACGTACATTTAAAAAAAAAATCTTCAATTTCAACAGCAGCAAAAGATAAATCACATTGCATCAAAGTAAGGTTGCCTTGGCAACAGCACAAATGCCACTCACTCCGTCAGGTGGAGTTCAGTAAGGCTCGGCTAACCGTAATAAAATATGCGAACATTAATGCCATAAGGGCAAGCTCTTTTTCCCTTGTAATGAGTGGCCATGACTTAAGAGCATTAATCCCATCCAAAGTGTCTGGATGCATAAATCTATTCACAGCATGTGTATTCATATTAAAGACTAGGGCAGCATGGAGGGTTAGCACGTTACAATCGAGAAGTCCTCGGTTTGAATGTCGGTTCGTTTTGTTATGTGTGGGATTTCCCCCCACACCTGTACACCTGGTTCCTTCCACATTCCAAAAACATGCATGCTAGTTAAGAAGACCCTAAATTGTCCATAGGAGATGGAAGTGAGTGTAAATTGCTTGCCCTGCTCTGTGAATGACTGGCGACCAGTCTAAACCAGGGTGTATCTGTGTAAGTGTGTTTTCTTTAACCCTTATTTATTTATTTATTTTTTAAATCAAGTTTAAAGATGGAATACTTTACCAAACCAACTTTTTCTAGTATTTTGGAAGTATATAGGCTCTATGGTCCCCCAGTAAACGTGAAATATGAATTAAAATCGGCCACGTATTCCTGACTTCCAGACCTTTTTCTGCCGAGAGGCCTGAACTCAGGTCATTTGAATTTCTTGAGCTTATCTACCTCACTAGCGAAGCTCTCCGCCTACCTCTCTGCTCCCGAGTCAGCGCTGTCAACATAAACACGTGTGCTCCCACAAGTGGGTCTTCTACACGGAGGCAACCCATCAGAGGAAAGGGGGAAGTCTTAGCAAAATATGGACAAAGCTGATACAAAACTGGGTCAAACAGAAGTAGCTGTCAAGAGGGGCCTTTTCTGGACACTTGTATGACAAAACCAAGGTTTTTTTTTTTTTTTAAATGAAAATGACACTTTTATACTGAGTCCATGTTAGAGTGTATAGCTATATTTTACAGTTCCAAATACCTGTGACTTAAAGTTTTGTGCCTTAAAATACAATCACTGTGATCAGTTATTATGCACATATTGTAGCTATGGCCAAACTGATGCAAAATATTCAAGAAATTTGAGGTTGTTTTGTCAAATTATTTTAAAAAAAAAATAATTAAATATAAAGATTTTCCGAATGTATTTGATTTGTTGGCATTTAAACAAAAGGAAAACCCTATTGCTGTTTATTATTATATCAGGTAAGATTTGAGTGGTCCTGCCCCTTTGACATCAAATTGGGCTTTATGTGGCCCCTTAACTACAATGAGTTTGACACCTCTGATTTAGAGGGTTCGAATGTACCAACCTACTTGTTTTAGGGCTGGTTTTGTCTGGCAAAATGTTCAGTGGTTTGCTGAGATTTTTTCAAATGTAAACGACTCGGCTCAATAGAGCTTGGAGACTGATGAGGAAACACCACATCCCATTGGCCTACTACCACCTGCTTCACACGCACCGCAGGATATCACATCTTAGTTTTTTAATTATTTTAATATCCAATTGTTCTTCTAAGCCAGTTGTCCCGACGTCAGCACAGAGTAAGATAATGCTCAAAAAGTCTATTTTGAGCATGCCCTAGCAGATACTGTACACGGAGCACACTCCAGGGTCATATTGTGGATGACTGTTATTTCTCTTCATTAGTGTAACTACTGCATACTACACTACTTGTAGTACTTGCAGGTTCCCAACGGCGTCTAGAGACAATCGAGAGATTTCGCCGATCGTTAATGGCAAGCTGTATGTGTGTGTAATTTAAGGGCGGCTAATAGCACAGCTCACATTATCAGGTGAAGGCTAAACGACTTCAACAAAAGCTTCTTCTGTCATGCATAATTAGTGTCGGGGAATTGAAGGCAACAGATTTGTTTTAAAAGCCGACCGCAGCATCATGTCATGCGGCCCACGTTTCTCGACCCAAAAATTGGAGCTGAACGCAGCGCACAAACAACAGCAGATGTCCTGTGACTGTGCGCTGCGGATGTCAGCACAGCCAGGCTTGCTGTAATATTCGGAGCACTCTCACTTCACGCATAGTTGCTTCTAACTGAATTGTAATCAAATATCAATGTATTATAAATGTGATATAAGATGACAGCTGATGACGACACTTATACCTTCTGATATTGTAGTTTGCTTACCCTATTTAGCTACATGAGAAGGTCAAAATATAAGAAACAAAGGTTAAGAACTGCAGAGTGTTTAGCACATCTTCTTCACAGTTCTCAGGTTCAGGGTTTGAATCTCAGCTAAGTCAGGACAGTCTGGTCACCTTACATTCATCCTCTGTGTCTCACAAGTTAGGATTTGTGTTATTGAGTGAGGCCTGACGCATATGGTTTGTTATTGACAAAATTTGATATTGTACCAGGTTATAAACGGCTTTTAGTAGCTTCTGTGTTTGTGTGACGCTTTGAATGCCATCTACTACCTCATTATTGTCCGAGCACACGCTGCTTGTTGCCGAAACTATTTGCCACAATGCGGTTGTACAAATGAACGCAGTGCATGTTTAGAAACGTTTTATTAACAGTTCCACCTTGGTCTCCGATGAGTACCATTTCAGTTATCAGAATTGTTATGCCATTTTTAAATTTTTTTTTTACACAGTGGTAAACACACAAATGACAATATTTGGGTGAAAATTATGCCCAACATTCGATATTAGTCATCATACTAGACTGGCTAAACTCTGCTTGTAGTTTCCATGGCAAAGGCTACATAAAACATTTTCTGTACAGTTAATGGTGACATTTTGGGCTGTGAAAAAAATTACAGTGCTACAAATGTAATTGACCTCAATATGGAAATTTGTATACGTTATACAATACAATATGACATCTGGCCTGTTTTACTGCCACTTTTCCTCTTTCCTGCCCCTCCTCTCCTGCTCGGACAGTGGACTCGGCAGCAATGAAGGAAGTGAGGTTGTTGCTGTGGAGGATTCTGCATCGACTGACCGGGACAAAATCTGAGGTGGCCATCTTCCTCAAAGGTTTCATTTCATTAAATGGACTCTCATGCTGTTTATGCAAACATTATATAGCATCATATCATGTGATTTATGTTGCCTACTCTGCATTCATTGCAGCCTGGTCATCACTGAAGGGGAATCTCTCCATTTGTGATCCCTTCTCAAGGTTGCTTCTTTTTTTTTTTAACCCCAAACTGGATTTTCTCTTAGTTTTTCGTTGCCTGAAGGTGGAGTCTAGACCAGGGGATGTCGTCGGTTTTTGTGTGAACTGTGAGCCTGTGAGGTCTTTTGAGTGTCTTTTGTGATTAAGGGCTAAATAAATAAACTTGACAACCAAATCAAAATCTGACCTGTCTCACACTACAGACTGTGTTCAATAGAGATACTTAGAGGTACCACTCTAAGTACCACTCATCTCATACGAAATGTCCCAATGTATGCGTAATGATTGTAGCCTAACCTAATAAAAGCTAATAACATTTTCGTTATAAGCTCTGAGTTATGCTGTTAAATGTGTGATAGAGCATAAAGCCTCGTTTGATACTTCAATTGGACTGAGCTTGTACGGATTATTTCATAAAAGTAAGAAAAGTCTATCTTAAGTTCATTTCTTCTTTATTTCACGATGCAACCACTTGCTGCCGTGGATACTTCAGGTGTCATGTAGCTCTTGTTGCCCAAGTCGAAGCTTCATGCGAGCGTGCGCTCGGAGTCTTAATTTAGTCGCTGACTACTGAGTCTCCCTCATGAGGTGATTAAGCACAATCTGGATTGGTTCATGAATATATATTGCGAGTCAGTGTCCCAGAAAATAGAGTGTGTCAGTGTGTTATTGTGTCTATTGCGGCTCCCCCAAAATGTGTGTGTTGGCCCAAATAAGTCGAAATGCAGCTGTAAGTAAACACGTACAAGCTGCAGAATCGCCACTTTTATGTCACTCGTAATACAGGCATAATATTTTCATTAACTGATTCTACTGATTGTGTGGGATTGATTGTCAATTAATTGAGTCTGGAAGAAATTGAGTGCACGACTTGGCTGCAACCAGCAGAGGTGCTATTCATTCACTCTCAACTAGTTTGCGTTACAATGAAGAACATGTCAACTACGTGAATGTTAAATTGTATCCACATGGACTTGCATGTTTCGCCCGGCTTGTTTGTAGTAATCAAGTTTGTAAACCACTGTGTAGCCGAACAGATCCCTGTAAATGCCGACATTTTATCGCATTGGATTTGAGATCAGCACGGCTTTTAAGTCGAAGATAAAGATTAGGGCGTGAATCTGGGCTTGTCCAGTTGATCGTGAGGAAAGGAAATGTCAACACGTTAGAAGTCAGACAAGTTTAGGCAACTCACACTTGAACACAGTATGTATGGTATAAAAGAGTATGTTGCGGTAGGGAGAAAATCTGTTTTGCAATAGTGAGAAAAGATGTTCATGGAGTGAAGGGAGAACTCCATGTAAAAAAGCCACATTCGAGCCCCGTGGTGCGTCAGCTTCGCTCACGCCGTATTTGTTAGATATATTTCTGTAAATGTATTATTATTTTGTTTGAAAATTGAAAATGATTATTTTATAGTTTCAAGTGTCACAAAAACAAAAAATATTAACGCCAAACTTACTGTTCTGCTTGACACGTTTCTTTTCACAAAAAGCTTGTTTCCTCCACTTTTCGGTCATAAAACGGTGCTTTTGGTCAAAGCAACCCATGGTCTGGCAATCATTACCAAATAACGGAAAAAGGTAGAACCAAACTTTTTTTTTTGGTAAAAGATTAGAGTCACTCTCGGACCTGCATTTTCGTATTGAATATATATATATATATATATATTTATTTATTTTTTTACTACCTATCCGCTACCCACCGAAAATGCTGCTGTATCCCGGTAGAATACATCCTGCTGTTTCCAGACGGTTAATGAAGTATGTGACTTGTTACGTGTGGCGGCGTTAATATAAATGCCATTAACCCTAAAG
This sequence comes from Phyllopteryx taeniolatus, assembly GCF_024500385.1. Lineage (NCBI taxonomy): Eukaryota > Metazoa > Chordata > Actinopteri > Syngnathiformes > Syngnathidae > Phyllopteryx > Phyllopteryx taeniolatus. The sequence continues at coordinate 13,018,873 of NC_084507.1, read as the reverse complement.
CCTGCCGCACACTGCTCAACGTGGTCGAATCCAACTGGGTACCATCGCATAAAAAAATTTTAAAAAAAAAGAGCGTTGCCGACGCACCTCTGCACATTGAGCGATTGTATATCTCATTACATCTGCGTAACCTACCCACTCCGCGATGCAGGAGCTAATCATGTTGAAGCAGGCCGCGTCTTGCCAATAAATGGCGTGGTACATTCCCTTGCTGGTTTGTGTCACTTGTAATTTGCTTTGGCTTTTATTATTTTGTGTCGTGTTTTGTTCATTTGTTTTCTGAAATGTAAAAGTGTTTCGGCTTTTATTAATTTGTTTTCTGAAATGTAAATTTGTTTTGGCTTTTGGTAATTTGTTTTCTGAAATGTAGGTTTCGACTTTTGTTGATTTGTTTTCGTAAATGCAAAAGTGTTTCACAATTTGTTATATTGTTTTGCGCTACCCAGTCACCGTATGTCTGTCAGTGAATGAGTTAAAAATTCTGTCCATGTGTAGAATGGATTTTCCTCTCTAGGTTCTGGTAACTGAAAATACACAAAATTATTCATACAGGGATTTTTAACTTGGGGTAGCGAGTAGGGAAAAAGATGGAAAAAGGTTTACAGTTTCTGGTGTGTGTGTGTCCATGCAGAGCCAGACCCTGACAAACAATACAGATATACAGTACATTTTGTGCTCAGTCATATTAATTTATCTTTCATTCATTTTTCATTACGGTCACACATCTAGACAATAAAGAACCATTTACATTCACACCTATGGACAATTTAGAGGTTGTTTTTTTTTGTACATGTTTTTGGAATGTGGAAGGAAGCCAGGTTAGCCAGAGAAAACCCACGCCAACACGAGTAAAAACGCAAGCGCCATACAGCAAGCTTTCAAACCCAGAACCTCTCAACTGTGAGGAAGACATGATAACCACAAGGTCAGTGATTCTTAACTGGTGGTCACGGATCCATTTTGGGCAGGTCGCAGAAAGCTAGTAAAAAATTACAAATAAATTATATGATAGAAAAGCCATTTATTTCAGTACTCATACATTATAGATTCATTACACACTTGGGAAAATACTTTTCAGAAGGCAAATCCATGCCTAATTTCTACATTAAAAATCATTTTCATTATTTTGTGATTGTTTTTTTGTTTGTTTGTTTACGTAATTTAGGGGTTTTGTTTGGTATAGGTTATAATCATCAAAATTACACATATACAATATATTTTTTTTTAAATCATGAAATATTTCACTCTGTGTGTGTGGAGTGCATTTCTATTATACGTAACTTTTTTAATTGAACTACCGAACTAAATTAAGCTTTTGATACTATTCTTATTTATTGAGATAACTATTTGTATTCAGACTCAGATTATTTTCGGTACAGAGGCGTACCAAGTTCCCACATGGAACATATTAGGTAAGGGACAGGAAGTGTTAGTTACTTGTGCTATCGTCACTAGTTTACTCTGTCAAGAAATAGAGTGCAGCTCAGCCTCTGGCTAGTGGACATCGTGGCTAGCAATATGCTTTTGGCGGTATGTCAAATTCATTTGAAAGGATGTTTGAAAACATAACATACGGTACATGTGAACCCCGGTCCTCAGAACTATGAGGCAGGTGTGCTAACCAGTCGTTCACCGTGCCGCCATAAATTCTTTAACTTCTACAAAAAAAAGACGAATATTACAGCATCTGAGCGGTGTTACTGTAGAAGAAGAAGTTAATTCTTCTTCGTTTTTGTCTGCATGACTGTATTATACAGACCTGCCTCCCGGTGACCAAGGCAGGCACACCAGAAAGCACAGCACACTGAATTGGATGCAGCATTAAATCACGATGCACAAACTGTTTTATGCTTTACTTTGAATTGTGTTATTGCCGTATGTTTTATTAAATGCAATATTATAGAGTGCTATTTTTCCTTATTAAAAAACAAAAACCTCAAAATAGGGTTTATTTGTGGGGGGATGGAATAGATTAATGGCCTTTTCATTCATTTCAATGGGGAAATATGATTTGAGATATGCTTGTTTTGCGTTAAGAGCATGGTCACGGAACAAATTAAACTTGTATCTCAAGGCACCACTGAGAGCATCGATTGGCTCCTCTAAGCCTGGCACACAGGAAGGCTCGAGAGTTCGCACCCAGATTCTCTTGGTTGTGAGGCAGACGTTAACCACTAACCTTACCGCACTGTTGATTCTTCAAGTTGTCGTACAAAATAATGATGAACAAATGAGATTGTTAATCCGATTAAAATATCATATAATAATAAAAGACAATTCACATACAATAAAATAATCATCAATTCATTTCATTTTTCCTATTTTCAAGGAAATGTAGTCACAGACTGGATTTCTGGACTGAACGTGGTATATAATCCACACAGTGAAGTGAGTTCTTAGTTAGCGATTGCTGTTATGGGCCACCAAACAACAGTTTGGCTGATTTTTGGCTCAAAGCTCAAGCTGTCGCCTACTTTTTATTTCCCTGTTTGCCCGTCTCATTCTTCTCACTGCAAACATCTCATTTGTGTTCACTGAAGCAAAGTGGCTGCAAAGGAAGTGCCGCTTGTCTTGTTAATGAGAAAAATACCCAGCTCAGTGGCCTGACTGTAAACACACTGTCACACTAGCAAGTTGCAACCTTATTTGATTTGATCTCTTCTCTCACTCTACCTTTGTTCTATTGAACTGTTTTTGAAGTAAAAATCTGTTTTTGGTCACCCGAGTCTGTAGGAGTCACCTGGATGCGTTTTAAAAATTAAGGAGAGTCGAAAGGAGAATGTGTACGTACGCACAGTAGATATAAAACGTCTACACACATCAGGCTTTTGCTAGAATAAAAAAAAAAAAAAAAAAAATCAGAAAAAAGCCTACTACAACATTTGAACTTTAGTTGGGGTTAATCACAAGAAGTTTAAATGCTGCATGCAAATGCATAAAAGTTATGAACAGAATCGGTGACAGAGGGCAGCCTTGGCGGAGTCTAACCCTCACTGGAAACAAGTCCAACTTATTGCCGGCAATACGGACCAAACTCTGACTCCGGTCGTACAGGGACCGAACAGCCCGTATCAGGGGGTTCGGCAACCCATACTCCTGAAGCACAGCACACCCTGAGAGACACGGTCGAACGCCTTCTCCGAGTCCACAAAACACATGCAAACTGGTTGGGCGAACTCCCACGCACTCTCGAGGACCCTGCCGAGGGTGAAGAGCTGGTCCACTGTTCCACGGCCAGGACGAAAACAACACTGCTCCTCCTGAATCAGAGATTCGACTTCCCGACGGACGCTCCTCTCCAGCACCCCTGAATAGACCTTACCGGGAAGGGTGAGGAGTGTGAGCCCCCTGTAGTTGGAACATACCCTCCGGTAGGGGGACCACCACCCCAGAGGCACTGTCCCTGATGTCCATGCAATGTTGCAGAGGCGTGTCAACCACGACAGCCCCACAATATCCAGAGCCTTTAGGAACTCCGGGCAAATCACATCTACCCCCGGGGCCTTGCCGAGCTTTTTAACCACCTCGGTGACCTCAGCCCCAAAGATAGGAGAGCCCGCCTCAGAGACCACAGACTCTGCTTCCTCATGGGAAGGCGTGTCGTTGGAATTGAGGAGATCTTCGAAGTATTCTCCCCACCGACTCACAACGTCCCGAGTCGAGGTCAGCAGCGCTACATCCCCACTATACACAGTGTTGATGGTGCACTGCTTCCCCCTCCTGAGACGCCGGATGTTGGACCACAATTTCCTCGAAGCCGTCCTGAAGTCGTTCTCCATGACCTCACCGAACTCTTCCCATGTCCGAGTTTTTGCCTCAGCGACCAAAGCTGCATTCCGCTTGGCCATCCGGTACCCATCAGCTGCCTCAGGAGTCCCACAGGCCAAAAAGGCCCAATAGGACTCCTTCTTCAGCTTGAAGGAATCCCTCACCGCTGGTGTCCACCAACAGGTTCGGGGATTGCCGCCACGACAGGCACCGACTAGCTTACGGCCACAGCTCCAGTCGGCCACCTCGACAACGGAGGCACGGAACATGGTCCACTCGGACTCAATGTCCCCCGCCTCCCCCGAGACGTGGGTGAAGTTCTGCCAGAGGTGGGAGTTTAAACTCCTTCTGACAGGGGATTCTGCCAGACGTTCCCAGCAGACCCTCACAATACGTTTGGGCATGCCAGGTCTTCCCCCACCATCAGAGCCAACTCACCACCAGGTGGTGATCGGTTGCCAGCTCCGCTCCTGTCTTCACCAGAGTGTCCTAGACATGCGGCCGCAAGTCCGATGACACAACCACAAAGTCGATCATCGAACTGCGACCTAGGGTGTCCTGGTGCCAAGGGCACATGTGGACACGCTTATGCTTGGACATGGTGTACGTTATGGACAATCCGCGGTGAGCACAGAATTCCAACAACAGAACACCACTCGGGTTCTGATCGGGGCGGGCCGGAGCCCAAGCCATGCGTGGCGGCGAGGCAGACTATATCTAGTCGGAGCTTGGGCTCCTTCCCTGCCAGAGAAGCGACATTCCACGTCCCTAGGGCCAGTTCCTGCAGCCGGGGATCAGATCGCCAAGGTCCCCGCCTTCGGCCACCGCCCAGCTCACACTGCACCCAACCCCTATGGCCCCTCCAAAAGGTGGTGAGCCCATGGGAAGGGGGACCCATGTTACCCTTTCGGTTTGGGCCCGGCCGGGCCCCATAGGTGCAGGCCAGGCCACCAGGCGCTCGCCTTCGAGCCCCACCCCCAGGCCTGTCTCCAGAGGGGGGCCCCGGTGACCAGCGTCCGGGCAAGGTAAACTGATACCCATTTGTCTTATTCATCGTAGAGCTTTTTGGAGCCGTGCTTTGTCTGCCTCCTCAGAACTGTGAGGCAGATGTGCTAACCAGTCGGCCACCGTCCCGCTCGAATATGGACTAGAATAGATTAAATATAATACAATATATTTAAAGACAATACCATAAAATTTGTATATGTAGTATATTTTAATTATCATATTAAATTCATATTTATTTGACAGTGTCAACCAAAAGTGTGCATTATTGAATTTTTGCTACACCTCTTGTCCAGAGACAGCATGGCAACAACAGACACCCTGTTCTCCTACAATGTCCCATCCGAATAACATGGACCATGTCACTTTAAGGTCAAACGAATCACGTACGGTTTGTGTCATCTGTGTGCACAGAACACAAATAGCTCGGGTCATTACATGAGCGTTCACTGATGGCTGCAAGTGTTCAAACAGTATCGGTGGGGTTGCCAGGCAACCAACTAATACACGTGTAAATAATAAAATGAATCACGGCTGAATTGAGGGGGATTTAAGTTTTTGTTTGAGGATGTCATGACTTAATAGCAATAACAATGTGGTGTAAAGTCTATAAAGCTCATGATTGTCCTTCAATCCACAACATGGCACTCATGACACCATATGGGCTGAAGTATTGGGGACACCTAGCCTGACAAATATATGTGTTTAAGGCCACGTCAAACTAAAACACTTTCTTTTACTGTGAAGCCAAGTGTGTGTTAGTGTGTATTGATTGGCATCTTGGTGGACAATGTGATTTTAGTGAATCTGATTGGTTTACATGCAGGCAGACAGACACGCGAGGTCCTTAGACGTGTGGTGGATGACAGATTTATTTCAACTTCCAAACCTCTTAATTATTGTAGAAATCAATTAATTCAATGCAGTATTATCATGATCATCATTATTTTGAGATGACGATGATTTTTTTTTAAATCCACATACTGGCCGGCACGCCGCTATGGGGGTCAAGGTGGCGGGTGGAAACAAATGATCGTTGGAGGAGATACACTGTAGATCGATGATGTCAACAGACATATTTAAGTCACCAGCAATTTTTCACCAACTGAGTCTGTATTGAATAAGGGTTTACCGCTAACATTCGATGCTCCAGTCACGCACGGGCTGCTGAGACCTCTTTAACATATATGATGTCACCATGCAAGACTATTCGCGCCGCTTTTAAAGGGTATGCAATAACCCGCTTCAATTATACAGGATTGAAGAGGACTGTGGTGACGCCCACACCAGCACGAACGGCTCATTTTAAATGCGCTAGGGGTACATGTACAAATGATAGCCCATGGGTGGGGATTGAATTCATGAGGTTCACGGACACAATGTATTTAAGTTGCCCAAGTTTATCATCAGCTCATCCTGTATTTAATCACGTTGTCTTTTGCCACACCGGCCATGTGACAACGCCATCATTCACGGATCGTGAATGCTCCATGCATGCCAGACCGTTATTGTGCTTCACTGGAAGGGAATAAATGAAATAAGCCGCTTTGATTGGCAGCAAACGAAGTCGGCTGTGTTTACACCCACCTGCGCAGACAGCCACTTTTGCGAGATTACGACAACGCGGTCTAAACCGCCCCTTCGCAGAGTTACACCATGTGCTGCACCGGATTTGTGCTAGTCAGGAAAATAGAGCCCGAAATGTTATTGGTTTGTAGAGGCCGTGGGTGAGTGAACGACAAATGATTGACACCTCGTAATTCACGCCTTCTGTCTCTGATTGGTTGTTTTTCTTCAGGCACTGTGGTTTGTTGTATAACAAAGTCGAGGCACAAGACGAGGCCAGATGGCTTTTTTCACACATCATATTTATTAAGTGCTACTCTCAAGTCATAATGACTTTCTAATGAATATGACAAAAAGCTTTTTTTCTTGCAAAAAAAAAGAATAACAAAATAAATAAATAATACTAAAATCCAATGTTCATGCACCATTTAATGCAGAATGCATCCATTTTCAAGACAGCTAAAGTGAATGATTGCAGAACTCTCAGTGAGGAAAAAGAAACCTCACAGCAAACAGAACTCAAACACACACACAGAGGGTTGTCAAAATGTACAACCAAGGGTTGCATGCATGAATGTAAATAGAGTGTTTACAACAAGGCGCAAAGCATTAACTATGTAAACATTCGAGAACAGGAAAGGGAAATTACATTGACAAAAAAGATTCTACCATTCACATTCTTCTGATAGAAAAAACATGTCGTGTATTAGAAAAAGGGGAAGACAAGGAAGAAGATGTGGACCATGATCCAAAGCATACAGTATCATATGTCAAGCACGGTGAAGGCAGTGTTATGACATTAGAAGCCTTATGTGCCCACTAATGGAGCATCTTGACTGTTGTTTATTGATGATGTAACAAGATGAATTGTAATCTGTATAGGACTACAGTTTACTCCCTTGCTCACATTCAGTCTAATGCTGCTAACTGATAGGACAGATGGATAATATCTGTGAACACACCACAAAAGCAACTCATTACTTTTTGAACGCAAAGAAATGTAAGTCTTCTAAGTCAATCACTTGATCTGAACCCAACAGAGCACGCTTTGAACTTACTGAAGACAAAAAGTGAAGGCCCAGAAATGCATCTCCACAGAGTCTGTTGTTCCAGACTGGTAAATTACATAATGTTTTAAATTTAAGCAGAAATGGTAGACTTCAATCACATTGTATTTCAAATCCATTCCGGTGGTGTATAGAAGCAAAACTGTAATAACTCCAAATACTGTCCAAATACTGCTGAACCTAATTGTGCATACAGTGAAACTTTGGAAATAGCTCCCCCTCAAAAAGCTTCACTTTTTTTGGGACATTGATATAGACAAAGGCTTTTGTATGATTGATTCCATGTGCTGCTGCTGATGAATATGAATGTGTGTACGTGCGATTGCACCGCGATGAGTTAGCCTTGAGGCTATCTTTCTGTCAAATTGCCGCTTTCTTGCAATCGGTCTCCAGGGAAACAGGCGGGAGGCAGAGAGGCCATTGTCAGTTTAGCCGGATGTAATCTCAAACACACACACAGTGCCGCCCACAATTAACTTGATAAACAAAACAAAGATGCCGGCACAGCGGACGATTGGTTAGCACATCCACCTCACAGTTCTGAGGAGCTGGGTTCAAATCCGGCCTCACCTGTGTGGAGTTTGCATGTTCTCCCCGTGCCTGCGTGGGTTTTCTCCGGGTACGCCGGTTTCCTTCCACATCCAAAAAACATGCATGGTATCTTGATTGAAAACTGCCCGTAGGTGTGAATGTGAGTGCAATTGGTTGTTTTTTTATATCTGCCCTGTAATTGGCTGGGGACCAGTTCAGGGTGTACTCTGCCTCTCGCCCGGAGACAGCTGGGATAGGCTCCAGCACGCCCCCAACCCTAGTGAGGATAAGCGGTACGGAAAATGGATGGATGGATGGAAGAAAACAAAGACTACATGTTTGTGCGCATACACAGTGCAGGTGCATTCATGGGAGCTAACATGACAGAGCTGAACACATAAACACATAAAATCCACCAGCTTACACGTCAATATTTACATTACAGGCGGGTGATGTGAGGTCAAACACCCCTGTGACCGACACACTGGTGAGCCGTCAGGGCCAGTAAGTCCTACTTTACACTAACAGAAGCACTGAGCTACATTTAAAACCTTAATTCTAATATTATTCCATGAACAGTCTATTCTCTTTATTTCATCGTGTTTTTCTTGGCTACACTCCTTTCAGTAGAGTCTATCATCTTCTTCATCTTCTTTATCACTTTGAAATTTCCTTGGCCCCATGGTGGTTTACTGGACAGTCACAATATAAAAGCACTTTTTTTTTTTTTTTAATGCTTCTAATGAAGATAATGCCTCATTATGTTATTGCAATACACCTGAGGGATCTGTGATCCGAAGTGCCAGGATGCGGTAGCTATTTTGCATTCACACGAGACAGCAGACAGCTAAATAGATGGTGTTATTTCTGAGATATGTTTGAATTTGCGAAAATGTCAGGAAAATAATGTGTATTTACCATTATTATGAATAAATAAAGACAAGAGTATAATGGGTTTAATGAGTAGTTAAGATCATTGATGCGCGCGTATCTGCAGAGTTTGAAGGGCAACGTCATTTGTGCAACGCACATTATTACTATGAAGCTATTTATGTATTTACCGTTATGCACTTTTGTCTTTACCATATAAAACCGAAGCAGCATAAAAAAAATGCTAAATTAGAATAAAAAGCTACATATGTCTTTACCATTAGTCATAGAATTATATGAAAATGACCCATATACAGGTGACAAGAGAGAGCGAGAGAGAGAAAAGCAGTTAGCGAGGGGACCTGAGGGATGCGGTGGCCCTCAGAAGCCTGATGGCGGCTTAGTGGAGGGGAGGAGGACGGCGACGACGACGAGAGGTGGCACACGAGTACAGAGGCGATTGATGACTCCCCCAGAGAATATAAACGTCAACGGCCAGCTAGTATAATTCTCTGGCGGTTTTTGGGTGGAGCACCTGGCCAGCTGCTGGAAGAAAGAGTTGAAAAAGGTCGCCTTGGAAATGTCTGCCAGAAATGTCATGGATTCAGGGGCGTGGCTAAGGGAGGTAATGAAGGGAACCTGTTGTGTTAAAAATGCCCCCCCCAAAAAAAACAAAAAAAAACACACGCACACACACAGACCTCACCCCCTCGGGGAGTTGGAGACATTTTTAGGATCACTTAGGGGAGGAGCATCAGGACCCTCTTTAAGAATCGCAGTGAACCGCCATTTCCACACAATGAAAGATCACCTTTAATACTGTGCAGGGAACTGATAGGTCATGCAGCTCCCCAGAACACAAGCATGGACGCACATAACATTTTGGAGCGATCACGTCAGAGTCTAATAGGGCACGAAGAGCCAATAAAGATCATCTTCACATAATGTAAGATAATCTTTATTACTGCACAGGGAACTAAGAAGTCACATGAGATCCTAAACATCAACCTAAACATGGACGGACACAACATTGTACCGTAGCTCCTCGGAGCACATGAACACACAACATTGTGAAGCGACAACATGTTAGTCTACTCGATATGATCAATATGCCCTCTCCACATAAAAGAAGATCATCTTTAATAATGATTTGGGAACTCATAAGTAGCGTAGCTCCTCCAGATAATAAACATGGATGCACACACCATTCTGGAGCAATCACTTATCAGACGCCACTTACAGTATGTTGGTGGGGGGGGGGAACCTTGTGGCGCTTACAGTCTGTATTGGTTGGCGACAAATAGTAAGGTAAGTTACTGTTTGCTAGCATTAGAGCGTTTTCCTTTTAGATTTCGCTGGGGAGGATTGAAAATCAATGTTCGCCATTGAAATACCAAACTTTATTGTATAAAAAATATAACAAAAGAGAAAGTAGATAAATAAATGGGTTTTGTAATGTATAATTACTGTATTACTGTAGTATTCGTGTGTTGGATGTGTCCTTTAAAGGGGCATGGCCTAGTGAGTGACGTCAGGAGCGGGAGTCGGCATCGCCCCTTGGGAAGGTTTTCATTTTGTATCTGTGTGTTTGACAGTTTTCCTTCAATAAACGGCTGGAAGTGCATTGCGACAGTGGTATAGCTGCCACCCAAACACTCACACAAATGTGCGCACACACACAGCAGCAGCCAGCTGTACAGTATGTGTGTAATGACAGGTGATGTTGACAACAGCTGTGCATTCCCACAGAATAGCTGGTAGTTTTCCCATCAGCGGGCCTGAGACACATCGCGGTGGGTCCGGGGGCCACCGAGGACCCACGCGGGGCTTCTCCGAATGATGTATTGATCTGACAGGCGTCACGACTGTGCAAGCAGGCTCACTCATTCTCACATAGAGGCGTATGCCCTCGCTTTAAGCCGTCGCTGGAAATTCTCATACTAGAATCTCTCATTGGTGTTTGGCTACATTTGAAGGTGTCAGGGTCGGTGACAGTGAAAAGTGAGCCCGGGACATTTACAGTTACAGACAGCTCTATAGGGTGGAACTTAATAGAGTTTACACATCTGCCAAGGCTGAACAATACTAATTTGGACCAACACCAAATTGTATTTTGACATCAGAATTGGACCTAAATTTCAGGGGGGAACATGCCTCCTAAGCGCTTAGTTCACCGATAAATGCTGTATGTTCTGCTTTTTCTCTCTTTTGTTTTTTGCGAGAGAAGAAGAAATGCAAGCAGTAAAGCACTAAAGTATCAGTCACTGAATACTTTCGTCACATGTTTTATGAAGTTAATGTTTTATAGTACTTAACTTCTTTCAGTTATGAATTTTAAAATATGTTATTATTTGTATAATTTTAGGACAGTAAGTATGCTAATATGTTACTGAAAATATTGACAGTATAAAACTGTTTACCAAGTCAATCATAATTAACTAATCAATGATCTAATTAAAAATGTTTTACATTAGAATGCAGTGGTGCCTTGAATTGTGTTTAATTTGTTGCATGACCATGCTCATAATGCAAAACACTCTTTTCTCAAGAAATATTTCCCCATTGAAATTAATAGAAATGCCATCAGGTTAAGCCTCTCCCAAACAAAATCCAACAAAAAAATAATAATTGTAATGTGTTTTTTTAATAAATAAAATAGCACTCTAAAATATTGTACTTCATAAAGACATATTGGACTATTATCGTTATTAAATAGAACTTAAAGAATTAAACAGTTTGTGCATCATGATTACTAATTAATTGTGGCTTTTTCTGGTGTGCATGACTTTACCAACGGGGGGCAGTATAATACTAATAATCATGCAGACACAAAATAAGAAAAGTTTCACACCTACTGTAAGTAACTCAGTAAGCCGTAATATGATTAGTCATGTTTCGCAGAGGATGAATATATGCCTGTGAGTATTTTTATATTGTCTGTCTACATGTGTTGATGCATTGTTTGTCATCAAATATCCGTGACTTACAATGTTATAACACCATCACATACAGTCGGGCGGAAAAGTATTTTGTCAGCCACCAATTGTGCAAGTTCTCCCACTTAAAAAGATGAGAGGCCTGTGATTTATAGGTATTCTTCACCTATAAGAGACAAAATGAGAAAAAAAAAGCGCTGTCAAAGGACACCAGAAACAAAATTGTAGACCTCCACCAGGCTGGGAAGACTGAATCTGCAATAGGTAAGCAGCTCGGTGTGAAGAAATCAACTGTGGGAGCAATTATTAGAAAATGGAAGACATACAACTGCGATTGGCTGGCAACCAGTTCAGGGTGTACCCCGCCTCCTGTCCGAAGTGAGTTGGGATAGGCTCCAGCACACCTGCGACCCTAGTAAGGATAAGCGGTACAGAAAATGGATGGATGGCAGGAAGACATACAAGACCACTGATAATCTCCCTTGATCTGGGGCTTCACACAAGATCTCAACCCGTGGGGTCAAAATGATCACAAGAACGGTGAGCAAAAATCCCAGAACCACATGGGGGGGGATCTAGTGAATGACCTGCAGAGAGCTGGGACAAAAGTAACAAAGGCTACAATCAGTAACACACTACGCCGCCAGGGACTCAAATCCTGCGCTGCCAGACGTGTCCCCCTGCTTAAGCCACGACAAGTCCAGGCCCGTCTGAAGTTTGCTAGAGAGCATTTGGATATCCAGAAGAAGATTGGGAGAATGTCATATGGTCAGATGAAACCAAAATGGAAATTTTGGGGAAAAACTCAACTTTGTCGTGTTTGGAAGAGAAAGAATGCTGAGTTGCATCCAGAGAACGCCATACCTACTGTGAAGCATGGGAGTGGAAACATCATGCTTTGGGGCTGTTTTTCTGCAAAGGGACCAGGACGACTGATCCGTGTAAAGGAAAGAATGAATGGGGACATGTATCGTGAGATTTGGAGTGAAAACCTCCTTCCATCAGGAAGGGCATTGAAGATGAAACGTGGCTGGGTCTTTCAGCATGACAATGATCCCAAACACGCCACCCGGGCAACGAAGGAGCGGCTTCGTAAGAAGCATTTCAAGGTCCTGGAGTGGCCTAGCCAGTCTCCAGATCTCAACCCCAAATCTTTGGAGGGAGTTAAAAGTCTGTGTTGCCCAGCGACAGCCCCAAAACATCAGTGCTCTCAAGGAGATCTGCATGGAGCAATGGGCCAAAATACTAGCAACAGTGTGTGAAAACCTTGGGAAGACTTACAGAAAACGTTTGACCTCTGTCATTGCCAACAAAGGGTATATAACAAAGTATTGATTCTATGGCTTTTTTTCTCATTTTGTCTCTGATAGGTGAGGTATAACCTATGATGAAAATTACAGGCCTCATTTTTTTAAGTGGGACAACTTGCACAATTGGTGGCTGACTAAATACTTTCTTGCCCCACTGTAGCTGCTATTTTTTAGTCCTTCTATGGCGTTTCCCATTATGTGTTAGCAATAAGCTTGCAGACGTTAGGCAAAACTACAGTATGTGGCAGTTTCAAACAGACAACTCATAATTCTCTTTGTTTTATGTTTAAATTGACATCAAACTTCAACTGGGAGAGGCAAAAAACAGCTTGAAGCCTCTTTTTCGAAGAATTGTTCACTGTCTGCCAAACTGTTGCTTGTTTGCGAACTGAGTTAGGTTGAGCTCACTGCCACCATACTGTACTGGTATCTAAAATTTTTGCTTGCAAGTCAAATCATTTTTTTTTTTTTTTTAAATCAATAATTCAAAATCAGCCGAATGACAGCTCATTTCGAAAAACAATGTATGTATGTATGTATGTAATTTAAGCTAAAAAAGACATCCATTATCTATGGAAACTGAACGGCAATGACAAAAATAAATGACAGATTGTGCAATAATAAACAAAGCAAATCTCTGGAACTTCATAAAAATAAAATGGGCTCTTCCTTGGCATATGCCCTCCACAAACGATGAATGGAAATTAGTTGTGCAGTTTTGGTGAGCGGTAATAAAGCGAGCTGCAAAGACTGCAGGCGTACACCGTACGGACAAATCAAGTTTGAGTATTCAAAGGCTCCTTTTGTCTGAAAAGCCACAATTCTGCCAGAGGGCTCACTTTTTCCCTACTCGTGAATTATTTCATGATTCAATACTGTGTGAAGGCTCAACAAATGATTGGATAATTAGAACACAATCTAATCTGTATCTGCAATCCAAACTTTCTAATGAGCATCAACTTTTTCAGCTGAAGAAGTGATACGAGATGGAAAAAAATTGGAAAAAATATTACAAACAGCTCCAGTATGACAGAATTAGATACCACTGCAAACTACCTCTCTGACAGTGTTTGTATTGGATTAGGTTATGTGCTTGGTTTTTGTTTGTGTACAGTATTTTTAACTCTTCCAGGCACATGCACGGGTACACAAGCAACACACCCTCTTGAGTTCCATTCTTATTCTTAATTTCTATTTTTGGACGCTACACGGAGCAACTGGACCTGCTCAACCACAACAACAAAATAAGACTTAAATTAAAAAAAATTAAAAAAACAACACACAGTTGTGAAATAAAAACATTGTGATCAAATACATTGTGCTCATAATGGCCTTGACAGTAAACACGGATGAATCCATTCATTCCAATCCAAGGTTGTCAAGAAACAACATAAAATATAGCACCTCAGAATGGCAGCATCCATTTGTAGTGTGCCATCTTAGGTAGTGTACAGGGACGGGTGGCGCATATGGTTGTGTGATTATCAACAATCAATAGTTAAATCATCACTGAAGACCATCATCGCCTCAAAGAAAAGGCTGCTTGAAGCTGTTCACGACCCATCCAGTTTCCGCATTTACAAGTCATCTGTCACAACAACCTCCAGGCTTGTTTCCTCTCATTTATCCAGGTGAGCACATGCACAAGTCAAATGAGATTAGGGTTGGGCAAACGACAGCCTGTGGGCTGTATAGGAGTCACCAGAGTGAAAAACAAAGGAATTGCGCCAGAAAAAAAACATAATTTAACCCAAAAATGCTCATAATATGAAACTGTAAATAGGGATGTCCCAATCAAGTCACTCGATTTTAAGTATCTGCCGATACCGAGTCCCGATCCGATACCTTTCCACATGCATTACAAAGAAAAAAATATCAAAATATTCAATTGTCTATTTATTTATTTTTTATTTGAATAAAAGTATCCCAACACGATACCTTTTTATATGGCTATGAGTCTAGTGCAGCCAAGGGTGTCCAACTGGAAGGAAAAAGGGGAGAACCGTCCCAGGGCCCTGAGCATTTGGGGGGCCCCTGGCCAAACTCGTCAAATAATTTTGGGACGAATCCTCCATGAATGTGTTCTATGGGAGCCCAGAATCAGGATCTACGCTCTACGCTCCTCAGTGCAGCAGTGGCTCAAAACCACTAAACCAGGGGTGTCAACCTTATTTTAGTTCAAGAGCCACATTCAGCCCAGCCGGACCAGTATACCTGTAATAAACTATAAATAATGACAATTTTTCCCCAGAGTAAAAAAAGAAATCTGATTGTTTTGGTGCAAATAATTGCAGGTACATTTGGAATATATTCACATTTATTGATTATTATCTTGCAAATCTTGTTGAAAATCATGTGAGCAATCTGAACTTTCTAAACAAAAATGAGTACAATTTCAAAAGAAAATCTCAATCAGTGTTTTCATTTACACATTTGCAACTTACAGATCACAATTGATCTATATCCTGGAAGTATCCTACCTTTTATAAAACAATATGTTAAGATCTAGAACTTCTTTTAAATTGACACAAATTTCCAAATCCTTGTGGAAATCTTGACAAGCTCAACTGACTCATCACACCTCGCACATTCTGAACATTTCAGAAAGAGGGCGCAGTTGTCCCTCTGCCTTGTAAACGTATACATAAAAATACAAACAAGTTATGGAACTGCATGAGAAAAATAAAACGGTTTCAACCAAACCAATCTCTTTTGAACTGAACCTGTTGACTGATATTTTTGCAATTTTTCTACAGTATTCATTTTCACAGAACTGTAGTGCAAAGGTGGCACAGCATTTCTTTTAGCCTTCACAAGTGCATAAAAATCAGGCATAAAATCCTGAGTAACAGCCAATTTCAGAATGTCATTTAAGTGGTAAGTGGTCATTTTAAGTGGTCGTCAGTGTGACCTCCAGTGGACAAAATTAGCAACAAAAAATTGAAAAACTGTAAATCATGTTTTCTCTATCACCACAGGCTGCTCGGACCCATTTAACATCCCTCAGCTAAACAAATACAATCTTTTAATAAACATTTGTTAGCCATTTGTATTGCATTGTTAAATGTAGTTCTTGAGGACTTTATAAAGACAGAAATGGCCCCCGATTGGAAAACTGAACTTCCCAACATGCATTGGGGTATCATGGGTCAGGTGGATGGTTGCCCTGGGTGCAACAATTTGTTTGTGAGGGGTTCAACATTTCAAGAGAGTGAAACATATAGTAATAGGACTACTAGTGGTAAGGTTGTAGTTGTCTTTATTTGGAAAAAAAAATAAAAATCATCAATCCAGAGTCACAGTGAAAGACTAAAAAAACATCACCTTTCCCTATCAGTCGGAAGACGAGTTGGAAGACGGTAATTTGTATATATTGTGTGCACAATCAGATAATTAGATGACTCTAGAAGACTCTCTGGAACGTCCAACCCAGACTAAACTTTGCTCCGACCCTACATAGCTTTTCTTTCAGTCGAGAAGTATCATTTTGACATACTTCCTTGACATCAATTCCTATTTAAACAGGGCTTTCGCAGCATCTTAGGACATTTCAGAAAAAGTACAAAAAACCTAAATAAGTCAATTTGTGAATGGAGAACCGCAAATATGCGAGGATTACCTCAATACCCAATGACTGTATACACCATGTGCATGGTTGGGTTGGAGATACAAATCATTTAGCTCATATTTTACATAGTCTCATTAAAGTTGGTGTCAGGGCCTTGCTGCATGGATATCTAATTAAGAATAGATTTATCAATGGGAAGATAACGCCAGCAAACATGGCACGCTCCACGCTCAAATTCAAAGCTGTCGACCAATTTTAATTGATTGGCCCGAGCTTCCCTGTCCCGATGTGCGCAGCGGCATTGCTCATAGCTTCAGAGCCTAAATCAGGCCTTTTTCATTATTGCCTGCGAACCTCTACACACACATACATGCACACGCGCACACACACACACGCACACACACAGCCTTTCAATTCTCTTCTCCGATCACACTCCCCCACTTTGACAGCCACTGGATGAGCAGAAAGAAAAAGTGAGCTCAGAAGAAAGAAAGCCAAATGAAGAGATGGTCAACATAGAAAAGAGACAGAACGATCAAGCAGAGGCCGACGGGGAGAAAGAAAAGAGACAATGATGTATTGAGAGAAACAATTCAGACTGTGAATTTCCCTTAAGGAAAAAGAGTCTAGGACGGTCATAATGTAATGAATGTGGGTAAAAGCTCAAATGTGGTGTGGTTGGGGGAACAAAGGCAGATATTCCTTTCACTAATCATAATAGTCTTTTTTACCGCCAGATTGAAGATGACAGACACACCCGCTGGACAAATTCTCAATCGGCTACCTGCCCACATCCTCCGCCGTGTGATCGCTGATCCATACGTGATGCGCCGTGCCGCTGGAAATAATAGTTCCCCTTTACTCGCTGAGTCCCGGCTGACCTTTTGTGCTATGTCATGCTAAAACAAAGGCCGCGACAAGGACGCGGGGACGAGCCAAGATAAACAGACAATAGCTGCTGGGGGCCGTTTCATCTTATTACACTCACCATTACGAAGACAAATGAGATGCTGGCCTCCTACTGATAATCTACATCACCGTGTGCACACCCCAAGCATCTGACCCCTAGAACTTCATCATAATTCACTCCATCTTCTTGTCATACCCAAAGAATTGCAGGAGCTCGGGTAAGTCTCGATTAAACGTAAATCACTTAAATAAGAGATTCAAATGGATAATTCATTTAAGGTATAAACATCCGCTCCTGTAATTTCAAGTTGATCACACGTTGGAGCCTGCATTTGCATGATGCAACTCTACAATATTTCATTGGATCTGTCCGGAGCAAACATTTTTCATTAGACCATAGCATCAGTTTGTAGTTTCCAAGGTGGGTAAAGCTAGTTGAGAGTCAAAACTCATTGTTTATAGTCTTTACGGCCTGCTAACACTAACTAGGAAGACTAGGGACGACACTTCCTAGTATGCAACACCAAAGTATTTTATTGGTTCTTTGCTATTACTGTATGGCAAAATGCCAGACCCACTGTTTGTCGTCTTTAAACCAAGTAAGCCCTGCTTACATCAACTCGCCCGTACACCAGAAAATACACGTCTCATGATGAAACGCGACAGTATTTAACCGGTTCCTTGCTGTTATTTCAAAATGCCAAACCCCCAGTTTGTAGTTTTTAAGCCAAGGAGCCCCTGTTCACATCAACCAGCCAGTACACTACAGACTACACTTCATACAATGCAACACTATAGTATTTAATTGGATCGGTGCTATGATTTCAAAATGCCAAATCAGCAGTTTGTATTCTTTAAGCCAAGTCAGCAGGGTTTATGACATCACCTAGACAGCCATGAAAAGAGACTCTGCCTTCCATAATGAAACTCTACACTATTTACTTGGTTCTTTGCAGTGGCGTGCACTGTGGCCTTCACAACCTTCTCTGATGGCCTAACCCTTATCCAAAGCACTTGACCTGCATTTACAACTAACATAAAATTGTATTCATTTATTTTCAACAGTCTCTTGTATTCATTTCATTTTGTGTGTCTTGGCTGAGCAGCCTCCAGTCGTTTAAGGTTTTTTAATTATTTTTTTTTTTTCGGTCCAATCAGATTTCAGCTTCTATGTGTGTTGCCATATGAACGTAAGCCTCTCAGGCCCTTCAGACTCAAGATTGCTGGCCGATACCAAATACACAAATGAAATGTCTGGTTCTTTTATTTTTAACTCAAAACCACTCAACTTTCGGATTCAAAAAAGATAGCGGGCCCCCGGTGACATGAGAATTTTTCCATCCTCTGATTGGTTTAGAGTTATTCCAGCGTAATATCTCTGCATTACGTGAAGCTGATGGCTGAGCAAGGTGACAAGCATGAAGGAAATGATGGTTACAAATCCATTTTCAAGCCGGGTGTGTGTCAGGGTGGTGTTCTGATGGAACTTTTTCCCCATTGAAGAACATCCGTATTGCCTGCTGAGTGAAGGCCCACGTCCGAAATGTACCGCTTGCCATTGGTTCTTTGCCATTATTCCAAAATACCACACGCAATTTGTAGTCTTTAAGCCATGGAACCCCTGCTGACATCAATTGCCCAGAATAGTCATCCCATAATGCAACTCCACAGTATTTCAGTTGACTGCGGCTAGATACAGTAAAGAGCAACCTAACACGCATTTTGTAGGGTCTAGCCAAAGTAAATCCCTCAAACTTTGTCAGAGCAGCATGGAGTACACATACCATAATACAATTAACTCTACAGTCGTTTGCTGGACATGAACATCAAAATCAACATCCTTCAAAATGCCATTGTGACAATGCTGTTGTCTCCAAGCTGGGTAAACCCTGCTTGTCTTATTCAGACAGCCTAGACTTGAGCCTACATTTCCCATGATGCAACTCTACAGTATTTTGAGCCATTGCTAAATAGACAGAACCTTACATTTAGCAAGCAGTTTTTGTAGGCTTCAAGCCGAGTAAAGTTTGCTGATATCATCACGACATATAGTTCCCATTTTATTTTTCAAAATACCCTTGAAACATAAACAGCAACCCAAAATGACACCCAGCTGTGCGTGGTCTCAAAGTCAGGTAAACACCACTGACATCAGCTAGACAACCATTACACAAGAGCCGACACATAATGCAACACTACGGTATTTCATCCTGACAGCGAGGAACAGAGCCTACACTTCCCCCAATAGAACAGCACAGTATTTCATTGATTCTTTGCTAAAGAAAGATCTAAAATGCCAAACCCTCAGATTTTAGCTTCCAAGACACACTGACAATATTAATGACAGCCACAGCTACAACCTATCAACCGCAATGCAACGCATTAGTATTCTTTTAAACCCTTGGACACCAGTTTGCAATTTCCAAGCCAGAAAAAACCATGACTGACATTGTTTTATTTGGTATGACACTGAAACCGATAATTCCCATAATTCTCCGGTTGTTATCCGATCACTTCTGGAGAAAAGGCCCCAAATTAAGGTTTTCAGAGAGGTCAAAGACTAAATCGACCTGTGAGGCAGTAGTGCTAATCCTTCTTTCATTATACTGTAAAAAAGGCTAAATCAACAGGTTGTAGTCTCCAAAGCAAGCAAAAACTACTGTTTTCATGACAGACAAGCCTATCCATCCATTTCCTATAGTGCTTGTCCTCATTGGGATGGCGATTGAGATGAAGCCTATCCCAGGTGACTTTGCGCGAGAGGTGCGATACACACTGGACTGGTCGCCGGCCAATGGACTCTATGCAGGCAGCACTTCCGCATTCATTTAAAGGTGGCATGTTAACTTCCTGCCGTGACATGGGAAACGTGTCAAAACTCAAAACCCAGTTGACGCCGAACACAGCGGCACACCGTAGTGTTAAAAACCTTTCATGCCATTTCAAGCTCGAAAAGTAGTGGCATCGAGCTATTGAATATACCTGTCTGATGGCATCCCAGAAGCTTGTAACATATTGACAGCGGAAATTGTTACGCCATATGACCTTTCCACCGGAAATACTTAATGCGTTGTTATGCGTAAAGGCCATTTCAGGGAACTGGGCACAGATAGAAAAAGAACTATTCACACTCATATTCACATCTTTTCTCAAATTTAGAGTCTTCAATGAACCAAACATGTATGGCCTTTTTAATGTGGGAGGAAGCTGGCGTGCCCTATGAAAAACCCACGCGAGCACCAGGAGAACGTGCAAAGTCAGCCAAGACTAGAGCTTGCAATTCCTATAATACAACGGCACGGTCTTTTGTTTCACTTGTGCCTAATAAACTTGTTTCAAAATGTCAATTCCGCAGGTTTTAGTTGTCAAGCGAATTCATCTTTGCTGACATCATCGTGATAGAAACAAGAGGCTACAATTTCCCTAATGCAAGCTTATCGGACCCTTGAAAAATAAAGCAAGAAGCTTGCGATCTCCAAGCTGGGTAAACCCTGCTGAGCTCGTACTCTACTGGATCTCATTTTACAATGGTCATTTTTCAACATGCAGTCATCATGATCATCCTTAGTTTTTAGTGAATATAAGGTGCTCCGAAAAGCACTTTGAACGTGCATGCTTAGTTAACCTTTTCAAATATGACATGCATATGTTTTCAAAGGCTATTTTTAGCATTCAAATGTCTTTATTGTTCTTAACGAAAATAAAAGTGGGTCACGACAATAGGAAAGTCAGTTGACAAATGTTGGATACAATATTTCGTCGGACCCATTAGACTTCAAATTGTTCAACGCACGTGTTCTGGACATCATCAGGACATCATGAGTTTAATGAGAAACACACGGTCTCACCTTGGTATAGACGCCCCAGGACAGCTCTGTCTCAATCACCATGACGACAATTCCGAACATCCCGAAGATGAGGGCGTAGTCGCTCAATCTCTTCCTCTTTTCGAAGAGCGCCCTGCGATGGCCCAGTTTGTAGCCAATGTTTTGGTTCTTTCGTTTGGTGGCCTTGGCGGTGCCAGCCCTGGCCCCGGGTCCCACTGCCCCGGAGCCACCCTGACTGCCGCCCCTCCCTGGTTGCGCCCGCCGACTCTCCACCAGCGAGTGGTTTTGGTGGTAGATGGACATCTGGTTGGAGGTGGTGTCGCCGATGTCATATCCTGCCCTGGGGTACGGACAGTCTTCTTTGGATGAAATGACAATCTCAGGGGGGATCTGGAGGGGCGGTTGGCTCGTGGAGGAGTGGGTGACCAAGGAGGTCGGTGGCGTTTCTCGTTGCCGGTCGTGACCCCCGGCCGCCGTACCCCCGGCAACAGCGGAAACGCCACCCTCTTTGGTTTCGCTGCTGCTGTCCGATTCGATGAGGTTCCGTCGGGAGGCGCTGAGACGGCTCAGGGGCTTCATGACGCCGCCCGTGTACTTGCAGGAGCTCATGGCGATCTCGGTGAATGGGTTGCTGTCCCTGCGGTGGACCAGGGGGCTGGCCTGTCTGTGCTTGCACCCGCGCTCCCGGTCCCTCTCGCGATCCATGGAGGGCGAGTGGGTGGAGTAAAAGAGGGCGTTGTAGATGGGAGAGTTGTCCCCGCTCAGGCTGTGCTGCGATCCCAAGCAGGAGGAGAGCGGGGTGGTGGTGGGGTGAAGGGCGTTGGGGATGGGCGGCTGGCCCGCCGACGACAACTTAGGCAGGGACGAGGGCGTAGCGGCGGGGGACGGCGACGGGTTGCTGCCGTTGAGGCGGCCGAGGCTGGACGCCGCCATGTGGTTGGAGTGCTTGGACCCCGGACCTTGGCCGCCGGGGGGCCCCGGGTGGGAGATGCCCGCCAGGGGGAGGAGAAAACGCTGGTCTTCGTCCTCGCCGCCTCCGAGGAGAGCCAGGCTCAGAGCGGGGGGAGGCTCCATGGTCACAGCTGTGACCGTGTACTTCTCGTCTGGTGAAGACAAACAAAAACCATCACGGTAAGACTCGAGGAGCATCAGGTGGAACCGAGTTGAGGAGACTGGATGAAGGAAATTGGCCACAATTAGGGGAGAAGCGTATTAGTCGTGCACTACCAATATTTACCATTACACGTTATGTGCCTTAGATTGTTTTGGTAGCTGGGAGCTCGATGACTGCTGCTGAAGCTTGCATGATATCCAAAAGCATAACCTACTTT
Source organism: Phyllopteryx taeniolatus (assembly GCF_024500385.1). NCBI lineage: Eukaryota > Metazoa > Chordata > Actinopteri > Syngnathiformes > Syngnathidae > Phyllopteryx > Phyllopteryx taeniolatus. The sequence goes on along the minus strand of NC_084507.1, from coordinate 12,996,185 downwards.
TTTAGTGTGCCACATCTATATTCTCTACCTACCTCTTTTCTTCCACTCCCCCAGAGCAGATGTGTTGGATCACTTGGCTGGATGAAGACACACCACCCCACTTTTTTTTTTTTTCATGTTGTCACAGCCATGCCATCGTCGCTCTTTCTCTCTCGCTGTCTGTGTCTCTCTCCTCCCCTCTCGCCTCCGTTCATGAGGCTTCCTCCACAGGTCCGCCAACCCGCTTCTCGAGCTTTGAGCCCGGCGTCCCGACGCTCCGACGCCCCCCTCTCCTCCCCTCCTCCCCTCCTCGTTCGGCGCGCTTCACTCGGCGCGCTCCCCCATCCCGGGCGAGCCGTCCGCGGGGCCCACGTCGACGTCGCCGCCGGGCACGGTGGTCGCTAGCAGACGAGGAGCCATGGCGAGACGGGGCAACCTGTGGCTTGCACGTCTCCCTCCGCGCTCGCCTTCACGGCCGAATTAACGACGACGAAAAAACACCCAAAATGTATGCGCGCAATTCAGCGTGAGCAAAGTGACTGAATACGTGAGCCTCCACTCAATTACGGCTCTGCGTGGACGCGGATGAGCGTCTCTCACGCTCTCCTCCAACTTCTCTCCCCACCCTCCAAGTCGCCCCCACCCACCCCCGCCCGCCCGCTCGCTCGCTCCCATTGGATGGAGACACAGACGCGCTGAAAACAGGTGGCCACGATCTCTATCCAGTATGTGTCACATGGAATTACACAGGAAGGAATATTATATCAGCATCATATAGTTGCAATCGAATCCATGGCAGATTTGAAATGGCTCACCAACGGATAGTACAGAAGTGCATCTATCCGTAAGTCGTTTTCCTACACGACAACTTCGTAAAATAATAAAAGGTACCAAGTAATGCATATGCATCGTATAATAACATCGAAATCAAATAAATATCGAAATAAATATTTGTTCATCTTGCAAACAAATAAACAAAGAAATGGCCATGCTAATAGTACGCTATCATTTGGGGCCTATGGGCCAGTGGTTTTCAAACTGGGGTCCGAGGACCGCTGGGAGTCCGCAAAATAATTTGAAAAAAAAAATCATGTATTATTTAAAAAGTGTATAGCTACGTTTGCGGACCGGAATACCGATTAAAACAAACATCCATCCATCCATCCATCCATTTTCTGAGCCGCTTCTCCTCACTAGGGTCGCGGGCGTGCTGGAGCCTATCCCAGCTATCATCGGGCAGGAGGCGGGGTACACACTGAACTGGTTGCCAGCCAATCGCAGGGCACATACAAACAAGCAACATTCGCACTCACATTCACACCTACGGGCAATTTAGAGTCCCCAATTAATGCATGTTTTTTGGGATATGGGAGGAAACTGGAGTGCCGGGAGAAAACCCACGCAGGCACGGGGAGAACATGCAAACTCCACACAGGCGGGACCAGGGATTGAACCCCACTCCTCAGAACTGTGTTTTTTTTTTTTTTTACTTAAACTTGCAAACAAACACCCTGCCATGGCAATATATTTCTATTTGGTGCTGAAAGGCTTCAAGAACAAGTGCAAGGCTCACTTGGGTCCTGTAGGTGGCACCTAAAATGCAAAGAATCCACGACAGGTTTATCTCAAAACTGTATGAGAACTTGGGTTGCAATCATCTAACGTCATCCCAGTGTTTGACATCAGAAAAATTTCACTGCACACCACCAAACAAAAATGTCAAAAAGTCTTTATATTGGATGATATTCAATGATGACTTTGTACCCAATGTTCTATTACTTGCGCCCCTGAGAAATTAGTCATTGCATGCAAAAATGTGTTACTGTATGCATAAAGACTGTGGCATACCATAATAAAAGCTAATAACATTTTTCTCCTGTTTAATGTCAAGACGTCTGAGTTGTGTTGTAGGTTAATTCAGAACAGTTATTGAGTGAAGGCACATATTTCAAATTAGTCTCACAATTAATACCAAACAAAAATGTCAAATAATGATAATCTTGTCTCAGTTTACTCACAAATTTACTAATCCTGTTAAATTGAACACAAAGCTATTATTCTGTTGTATGAATGGCAAGAGGTGGATACACAGGTTAGTAGAAGAGCATTTAATTGTTCTGCCTGTCGCTAAACGTCATTGGCATAGATACATGAACAAACATACAATTCTTGTAGTAAATAAATAATCATTTTCAGACTAATTCAGAACAAAAATTCCCGCAGCATCCCTGATGATCTCGCACAGCACACTAATGTGCCACAGGACAGTGGTTGGGAATGACTGTATCAACAAACCAAAAAAGGCATTTCTTTATCAATATGTTTATTAGGGCCGGAACACCAGGTGGTGCAAAGCCCCTCTTCGATTGCTGTGTGTATTATTGTTTCGATGACTGAATCAACTTTTGGGGGGTTTCGACATGACTGAAAACGCATCACGAGAGCTAAAAAAGAAGTCAGCGGGTGCACATACTGTTGAAAACAATACGCATACATACTCTGTTAAGAGTGTGAGGTGCCTAAACCTGTAGGATTTCCAACATCTTCACATTTCTCTTCCTCACAATCGAGGTGAAAAGCTGAGCTTCACCGCCTAGTCTTTATCTTCTATTCAAATGCTGTGCTGATTTCAAAACCAAAGTGATGCAACGCCGCCATCAACAGGGGTTTGTTAGTCATTACAATAGTTTACAAACCTGAATTTAAAAGACAAGCTGGGCAAGACCCTCTTCCACTTCTCCCCATTGACAAACATACTTGACAAATGCATACATCGGTGGCAGTAAACGGGGGAATTCCATTGGACGAATATAAAGGTCCACGGCAGTGAATGAGTTAAGGGCGACAAAAATAACTTGACCAACTTTTGCAAGCGTTTATATCATGGTGAAAATATATGTACTGCATTTAAAGGGTCGCAAGTGGAAAGACAATCATACCACCATAAAGTTGCCTCGATCAGGTGGTCCTCGCAAGATTTCTGACAGAGGAGTGCAAAGAATAATCAGAAGAGTTGTTCTAAGAGCTAAGGAGCACCTGTGGAGAGCTTCAAAAAGACCTGGAATTAGCAGGTACTGTTGTCACAAGGAAAACTGTGAGTAATGTACTCCGCTGCCATGGCCTGTCTGCACGCTCACCACGGAAGACACCATTGCTGAAAAAAGCATGGCAAAGCTCATTTAAAGTTTGCTGAACAACATTTGGACAAGCCAGTTAAATATTGGGAGAATATAGTCTGGACTGATGAGAGCAAAATTGAACTCTTTGGATGCCATAACGCACATCATGTTTGGAGGAGAATTGGCACTGCACATCACCCTAAAAACACCATGCCAACAGTGAAGTTTGGAGGTGGGGACATGATGGTGTGGGGCCCACGGAAACCTACAAGATTTGAAGACTGCTTGTGTGTAGAAATGGGCCAAAATCACACCAGAGCAATGCATGCGACTAGTTTCTCCATACAGGAGGAGTCTTGAAGCTGTCATTACAAACAAAGTATTAAATAAATACCAATTGGTGTGTTCAATACTTTTTCTCTGTGTCATTTGACATTATTACAGACAACTTAATTTCTGATCTTATTTGTTCTACTTTCTTTGTATGTATGGGTTACTTGGGTTGTTCCCAACATCTGGTGAAATCTTCAGATCAATAGCACCTTTTGAAATATGTTTGAGAAAAATGGTGACGTGTTAAATATTTATTTCAGCCACTGTACATGGTGACATTTTAAATTCATCACATCCACAAAAGTGGACATCAAGGGTTTGTGATGCAGTTCTATAATGACTCAATGTGTAATTGTAACTCCACAGAGTCTATTCAGCTTAATCCTGGCTAATGAGACAATTCTACCTGGCTTTAATGGTATGAATATATGACGGGTGTTGAGTGCACGCTAATGTGCACCCTAATCGGATGAGCTCAGCTCTCAAACGTGTGGGAGCGGATTAGAGAACATACCGATCACAGATCAGGCCGACGGGCGTCAATAATGCAGATCATCATGTACAATTTACAAGTATTAGTCATGCACACAATTCAAAGACATGGAGCACTTTTTCCATGTTGAGTCACTTTTTTTCTTTCCTGGTTTTAATGTCACGCTCGCATCATTTCATGTGTTGTTTTAGGTGGGAGGAATTAGTTTGAGGCTTGTTTCTACAGTGCATGCACGGACTCATAATGGACCAGTAATGGCGAGTGGCTCAGAAAGGTCAAAGTGAGAAGAAAAGGTTTTGTATGGACAATAGGGCACCAATGATTGAAAATGATGGGGAGAAAATGACTTAATTGTTCAGGGCTTTATTTGGGGATTATAATGCATTCATATGACGATATTTTGAGAATTGCTTTTAGATTCTCAATTAAAGATACGAGTTGTACCCTTTCGGCATTTCAAATCAGAACTTCCAAGTAATCCCTCGTTTATCACGTGGGTTAGGTTCCCGACCACCCTCGCAATAAGGGAAATCTGCAAAGTAGCGACCACAACATGTTTTAGATTTCTACATAGTATTTTAAAGCTGTATGAACCTCCCAGACTCTTATTAATATTCCCCACATTCCTATTAACTTCTTATTAACACTTTCTATACTCTTAAACACCTTTTAAACTCTTAAACATACAGTAATGTACAGTAGTACTGTTCACTATGTACATTTTCTTCCTTGTAATGTGTTTTCATTTTTTTTTTTTTTTTTTTAGGCTCGAAAGCATTTATTTTACCACCCAAAAATTACAGCATCCATGCAAAATCCCGCAATATGGCAAATTATGCACGAAATGAATATGAAAAAAAAATGCAAAGCACGAAGAGGTGAAGCACGATATAGCGACGGAACACTGTATTTCAATCAGTACAAATAAATAATGCCACATTGAAAAGTACAAAAAGCGTACTAATATGAGAAAATTAAATATTTCATGTTAATAAACAATTAATTAAATCAATGAATAAAGTTATCGTTTGTGAGAATTTTGACTTTTATTTCTTTGACTTTATTTTCACTATATCACGACCTTTCTTGTAATAGTACTTTATTCTCAAAGGATATCATCTTATTACATTCAGACATTTTATGCCTGCTACACAATTTTCTTCCATTAATATTCTGACTTTGTTTTTGTAAAATTACAGCTTTATTCCGCAGTAATAATGAGATTCTTTTCTCCGAATATTCTGACTTCAACTTCAAAACATATCCTGGAATAAAACCTTGTGCCACAGTTTTTTCCCAATAATATTAATAATATTATAACAACAGAAAATGACAACTTTATTTCAGTAATATTTACAACTTTATTGGAACAACATTGACTTTTTTCCTAGTAATATTACAACTTTTGTTACAACTGACAATATTGTAATATCACTTAAGACTTTTCGTGTGATTTCACAATATAGTGTTATGTTGCCAAATATGGTATCTTGCCCAACAGAGAAGAAGCTCCTTTACAGTCTCACTGCCATTGCAAAAGTATAGAAAGGGCGTGAAGCCATGAAAGAACGTTGACAAACATAACGCAACACAAATAAGCCAGCGTAAATGGGAAAATGTATGCCAGGGTAACATTAGGTTTGACAGAAAATTGAAAAGCCACATGATGTATTTTTGCAGCGTGCTAGTAGTACGCACCACTACTAGCACGCTGCGGCTACAAAAAGGCCGAGGTTAGAGGGCAGCACAGACAGATGAGACTATTCAATGAAAGGAGGAAATCCTCAGTCGCACGCCCCCAGCGCGTAACCACGATTTGCCGGCTGCACGGTGTAGGAGAAAATATGTGAACAATATGACAAATGGAGTACAATGAACAGACTGTCAAGTGGGCCAGCTTGTTGCCATGGTGAGTCTGCTGAGTCTACACAAATGAGCCTGCGCCTGATAGATATCCATCGCTCGAAGCATAAAGCCGCGCAATCACAGAACAGGACATATGGCTGCACAAATCCCACTAAACATCAGTGGGAGAAGTCACTGAACATGAATGAGTCTGATGAGGAAAAGTGAAGGGGTTGAACCATCTGTGCACTTCACTTTATAGCTACATGAAAATATCAAAAGTAAGTGGTGAGATTTTTTTTGTAACCTAAACTGTTTGATTAAAAAACTGGACTTTTTCCTGCAAGCGTAAAGATGAGATTGTGAACAGTAGTAATGGTACATTACAGATGGTGAGTGTGATAGTGTCCCACTACCTGGCACTGTTTTTCTTTCTAATACAGTGTGTCCCAGGGAGGTACTGGGCCAAAAATTCAGCCGGGGAATTTACATGGAGAGGTCCACGGCGCGCACAATCGAAGACCGATTTTGTTTTGTTTTGTTTGTTTGTTCCTCCTGCCTTGCAACGAAGCCCCGAATACTAACCAATGAGTGGTCATCGTGATTTTAGGTCTCATCATTTTTGCTGTATACAATGTATGCATATTACGATTGCCTACCCAGTACGGCAGCCTTACACACGGCATCTCAACCGGTCTGGTTATTGCTGCTTTTTGTTCTATTCTCTTCCTTCTCCCCCAATAAGACCACCACATCTTCCTCCTCCTCCCCATTCTCCAAGACCTCCTCACTGCCACCATGAGGTCACCCAGTCCCTCAATAACCCCTCTGCTAGTGACCTTCACCCCTGATACTGCTGCTTAATAAAAATAACAATAATAATCATAAGAGTTATGATCTTAATAAACAAAAGGCAATCCATGTAAGAAAATGCCATGAATCACACAAACGCACACATGCACGCACACACACTCCCTATTGGAGGGTTTACACTTGCTTATATCGGAGTAAACCCGCTCATTTGTAAGTATCCCGTAATTGTTGAAAGTGTAAATCACAAAAGTCAGGTCACAGAGACTTGATCATTTTCCGATGGTGAGCAACAACAAGAATCAATGATGCCTGCAACAGAGAGGACGGAGCGCTGATGTGACGTATCACATTTAGACGTAGAGCATGAGGATTTAGGACCAAAGTGTGATGTCATCACCTCAAGGAGTATAATGTGGATGAAATTATGAATAAATAAATAGAAAATCATACAAAATAACACTTTTTTTCTACAGGTGTAGATGAAGGACAAGATGATTCCTTACTTCTTACCCGTTAACCACATGTACAGTATGTACAGAATGTCAGGGAGGTCACACATGCACACATATATCTATTTTTTTTTTCATCATTGTCGCCTTATACTTCCCGTGTAGCATATTAAAGGGCTGGCATTGCATTATGAGGCCTAGATGTGCTGACCTGTAATCAACAACTGCCAGACGGATCGCTATGCTTATACGACACATCCATCCACCATAGTGAAGGGCTTTATTATTGCTTTTCATAAATCTGTACTCGCTATGAATATGAAGTCTCCCTTTTTTTTATGAAACCATCAACACCCAAGAAAATGAATAATGGATTATGCTGCTCACAAAAATACTCAACTTTTCCCCTCCACAGACTTCAGTGAAAATGAGGATATACAATATCACTTCCAGGTAGATGATAATACTGATATCGATATAGACTCATAAGGTAGTCAACATCATACGGTGTTATTAAGCAAATGTATGCACTGATTATTTTTACATATTTTTCAATCTATATTAAAATCTCACCGCTGTCCCAATGGAAAGTATTGTATTTCCAAATAGACCTTTGTGATATTTGGCTGGTTTTCCAAAAACAAAAAAATATATTTGGATCCTATTTCAGATAAAAGCGCCCACCCAAAACAATTAGAAGATAATAATAATAAAATGTATAAATACCTGCTGCCGGCACGGTGGACGACTGGTTAGCACATCCGCCTCCCAGTTCTGGGGACAGGGGTTCAAATCCCAGCCCGCCTGTGTGGAGTTTGCATGTTCTCCCCGTTCCTGCGTGGGTTTTCTCCGGGCACTCCGGTTTCCTCCCACATCCCAAAACCATGCGTGGTAGGTTGATTGGAGACTCTAAATTGCCCTTCCTCAGCAACTCCGTACACCAGTTGACTAACATGCATGTGATATGGTGTTCATTCACTAATAAGTTCAAGAGACACACTATAGGCTTTAATTACTTGTGCTGGGATCACTAATAACAACACAGGTGAAACTAACATATCAACTCACAGGTTCTTAAAGGTGTTTAGACACACAAAAACATTTAAATGAAATAAAAAAGAATCCCAGCACCACTCGTCAGTAGCACTGCCTCTCTCATTTTCCCACATCCTGTCCTGGCCTTTTCTGTCCTCTCTTGTCTTGTTCTCTTGGTTAGTTATTGCACGTCCTCACTGGGTGGAAGGAAGCCGGAGTACCCGTGGAAAACCCACACAAGCACAGATACAACATGTAAGCAGCACACAGGAATGCCACCGATGAGCTTCGAACCCTGAAACTCTGAAATGTGAGGCAGATGTACCCACCACGAGTTCACTGTGCTGCCACAATGGTCAAATATTTTTGCAAATAAATTGGATCCCAGACGAGTGGCTTGACTATGATACAAATTAATATAGGACTGAATTTGTCAAGGCTATTCGTCGCCCCATAGATGCCGCGTTCAAGTGCGGAGACGCACACAGATTTCCACTCACGCGCTTTCTGTCACTTTAACTTTCCGGTTCGATTTCTTCCAAGCCCCCCCCCCCCCCCCCCAAGAGATGATTCAGATGTCTTTTTTACAGCCCAACTGTTGGTCTCAACACCTCCTTCACCCCTCTCAATATTAACAACAGCGATAAGACCCTCATAAGATGCCACGTCTGGTTTGGGCCTCTTTTTATACAGTCAAGGCCTAGTGGAATGCTGTAATAGTGTCATGTGATTGAAGAGGCCAGTGGTCTCACTGCTGCTGCGACGAAAGTGTACAACTGTCCCAACGCCAATATTTACAAGTGGCACACAAGCTAGCTGCACTTCCTCCAAAAATGTCAGTGTGATGGTAAAAATGTATGCAGGGTTGGTGTTGAGGGATGACTGCATGTGCGCCCCATGAGTCAGCTGCACTCAAAGTGCCACCGTTGGTTTGTGTGACTCACACGCTGCGCCACAACTACTGTCACGTGACCACGGTTTTACATTGCCCAAATAGGACTACTGGGGTCAATATCATTATAAAGTGCACTTTGTTTCCTTATCAGAATCACTCAGTCATTATACAAATTTTGCAAAATAACAAAACTCTGAGGTCTCATTATAAATGGCCAAACATTTGCACAAGTACCAGTACAGTAAGTCTCCAAAAATGTATTACCTTCATTTTGCATGTTTTTTTTCTAATACGTGATTTAGTCATGTACCACACACTGCTTTGCTAACTACAGTGTGTATAATATGTAGTTAAAGGATACCATTTATTTATTTTCTTTTTACATGGTTTTATTGTTATAAGATCAAACAAGTCATTTTGATCAGGGATATTGCATTTTCAAAATCATATTGAGCATTTTTCATTTGTCCCGGAAACTGCTGTCCACATTCTCATTTTGGGGTAACTGCCGCTTTAGAAACCCTCTAATCTTTTCAGTGACATTACAAACAGCAATATTGTCTTTCTTAAATGTAGGCTGAAATAGTGGATAGTTGCAGAGTAAATATATACACTGTTTTGTTATTTCCACCATCTTACTGTATGTGTGTAGTTGGACTTTGTCAAGCTTACTTAACATGACAACTGTCATAATGAAATAATTGATACAAAAACCCTTTTGAAATTTGAAGTATACTTGTTAAACAGTAAAGAGTCAACTTGCTTGCTGAATCATATCGCTAAGTGAAGGTCGAACATGTGCTCACTAAATGCTTACATGAGCCAAAAATGTCCACCCTGTCATTGTACACGTCAAGAAGATCACATATTTTGCTGTTTGCATTTATATTGCCTGCTTACAGTTAATTTCTACAAAAAAATGTGGGAGCTGGATCAATATGAATTTCCAACTACATAACATCTGCCTATCCCGCCTGTGTGGAGTTTGCATGTTCTCCCCATGCCTGTGTGGGTTTTCTCCCACATCCCCAAAACATGCGTGGTAGGTTAATTAAAGACTCTAAATTGCCCGCAGGTGTGAATGTGAGTGCGAATGGTTGTTTGTTTGCATGTGCTCTGCAATTGGCTGGCGACAGTTCAGGGTGTACCCCGCCTCTCGCCCGAAGATGGCTGGGATAGGCTCCAGCAGCCCGCAACCCTAGTGAGGATAAGCGGTAAAGAAAAAGGATGGATGGATAACATCTACCTAATACATAGAATATAAAATTCAATGGAAAATCTCAACTTTTAGGGGGTGAAATGGGGGAAGTCACAAAGGCATCGTATTGTTATGATCTGTGTTTTTGTTGACTTTCTTTTGATTAGATTTAGGTTTGTCATGTCATGTTTTTCTCTGTGTCCCTTGTCAATGTTCATGTCTTGCTCATTAGGTTTTCCGTTTCCACCTGTTCTAAAGTGTATACAGATTTTATTTTGTTATTTTTTGGTGGGGAGGAACCTCTCCTGTCATTTATAGAAATACTCACAAATTCATTTTTGTCCTGTGTAATATAAAAGCAATTGCTTTGACGCCATCTTAGTGCCAAGGAACTGCGTTGAAGTGAATTCATGAGCTCCATTTAGACAAAAGTAGGGCTTTGCCATCATCTTTAGCAGTTACAGGCAATTTTGAATCTTTTATTGGTGGGGCATAATTTACAGATTTTCGCTATTTGTAACATGGCTCAGTTCCATCAATGTAATATTGAACCCATAGCCCCAACTCCTAGTAGTCGCATTCAGTGAATGACAGGTCTTAAAGTGGCCTTAAAAAAAGTCGTGAATTTGGTTCCCTTAAACCTGCAGATGCACATGCATACCTATGGACAATTTGGGGTCTTCAATGAACCTAATAGATATGTTTCTGGAATTTGGGATGAAGTGGGAGTACCCGTAGAACCAACTAGCTAGCACTGGAAGATGAAAATTCCACACAGAAGAACCTGAACTGGGGTTTTAACCTTTGACCTCTCGACTGTGTGGCAGACGTGCTACCCACACAAATATCATATATTAATCAAAATTCATGAACGATACACCTTTGTCGAGATCTGAAGTGCAGTTAAAAACGCAGTGTCAACTTTTCCTCTGCACAGTACCAGCTCAACTTTTCATAGTTTAAGGAAGTCAGTTTTTCCAAGAAAAATAGCACAGCTGTGAAAACCCTGGCGTTTAAGGCATCAGTGAATACATACATTCTAAAAACAACAACAATGCAAGAACAATTAAGAGTATCCTGTATTCACTTACCGGTAAGAAGATAGACTTTATTTTGAGAGGGCGGGAAGAAAACGGGAGCGTTGCATCTAAGAGGAGATTGTGGAGTATTTCACTGCAACATCCAGCGCTAAGCCACTTGTAGCTAGTTAGCATGCAGTGGGGAAAAGGAGCATAAAAAGTTCCAAATACAACTTGTGACTTGTGGTCTGCAGACAGAAAAATCTCATCCAAATATTTTGTATCCCATAGAGATGCAACAACACAATGCAGAAAGGAGCTATAAGGAGACATCTCACCTTAAGGATGTGTAACCTGAAGAGAGTTAAAAAGTTGTATGAATGATGATAGACAGACAGACAGACACCTACCGATAAATCGTAGCTGTAAGGAAGTTTTTGTGTCAAAGCGAAAGTGAGGTTTCGACACACACAGTTTTAGACTAGTTGGGATATACCGTAAAATATGGACACACACAACATTGTGGAGGGATCTGGTCTCAATGTGAGGTAAGATCATCTTAAATACTGTGCAGGAAACTCATTCACCAAATGCAGTAAGACTGTTTTGATTAGCAACGGAGTTCAAAGGGGCTCAGCAGCTGACTATTCAATGGCTGATATTTCAGACAATATCGTCTATGAATTGAGGTGGTAATTGTCCGTCCATCCATTTTCTACACTGCATGTCCTAATTAAGGTCACTGGGAAGCTGGAGTCTATCCCCGCCGACTTTGGGCGAGAGGTGGGGTACACCTTGGACAGTGGATATAAAAAGTCTACACACCCCTGTTTAATTAAATGCCAGGTTTTTGTGATATAAAAAAATGAGACCAAGAAAAATCGTTTGTTTTTTTCCCCCATTGTGACCTATAACCTCAACACCTCAACTGAATTTAAAAACAAATCTTTTTGAGAGTGCCATTACAAATATCTAAAATAATGTGGTTGCACAAGTGTGCACACCCTCTTATAACTGGGATATGGTTGTGTTTAGAATTAACCAGTCACATTCAAACTCATGTTAAATGGGAGTCGGCACACAACTGTTACCATTTAAAGCGCCTCTGATCCGTCGCAAAAGTTCAGATGTTCTAGTAGACTTTTCCTGACATTTGTATCACTTTCTAGCAGAGGCCTGAGGGTTATGCACAAACACTGACTGCTATTTCAAAATGTTCATACTGTAGTTTCCTCCACGTTTTCAAAGGCCCCCAAAGTTCAAGGTTTAGGAAAACAGTCATCAAGCATGATACTGCCACGTATCATGCTTTACTTTTGGAATTATAGCCAAAAAGTTTGTTTCATTCATTCATAGTTTCATTTGAACATAAAATCTCACAAATACATGAAGGAAAATGTGTCGTGTCTATAAGACGATTGCTCCTCTTTGTCCAATTTGTAACTGTCAATGCGCTTTTATAAAGCACAGATACAAGTTGTTGTGAGCTTGTGTCTTTTCACACTTGACACCAATAAGGCCTTTGCACACCGGCTCAGCATCTGAAATATTCCCCCTGTGCCTCTTCTCATTTATTTCCTTTGGAGAGCATCGATTGGCTCCTCTAAGGACTCGGCTCTGGACTAATATTTCAATTCAAGTCCCCCACCTCCTCCTCCTACGTGCTTTATGTCTGACTGCTCATCATTAGTCCCACCCTCAAAATACTTGACCTGGAAAAAAGCTGGGGGGACCAGTGATTCAAACAAGCTCTCATTATTGCACACATATGCATGCATAACTGATGACAAATTAGTTCAGCGCTAATAAGTACACGAGACATTCTTCAAATGTTAACTCCTGCATGCCTTGATTTTGATTGAGAGGACGTATTACATTTATGAGTCACTTAAGACAACTAGCTGGTAATATTGTTGCCTTGTCTCCTGACAGGAATGACTGCTCAGCCACGCCAAGCTCAAATTGTTACTTCAGTCAAGATCAGTGGCGTATTTAGTCATTTGGGGGCCGAAGGCAAACCTAGTCATGGGGCACTCCACATCCGTGTGCGACATTGACAAAAGTTTTATTTTAACCTCAAAGCAAGGTCTTCAATGATGACGTCCTTAAAATTCCTCCAGGGATACTTTCACTGAAAGCGGCAAATTCACAGGTCGACTGCACGGCGTTCTATGCAGAACAGTCGAAATGGAAAGTAACAAGGCGACTCCACAGATGATGTCACTGACTTAAAAAAGATACTAAATACAGACAGTAAAGTCAACTGCAGTTGAGCTATTAGGGTCTCATAAGGCAGAAAAACAGAGACAGCAGTATCATGGAGGAAGATGTAACAGGGAACACTTACAACGTTGGCACCTGATTCGGAGAAGTAAGATATTAGTCATCCATGGCATTATTTAAAAGAACTGTCTGATGTCGTCTGCTACAAGAATGTTTTGCAGCAAATCACCGAACCACTAGCTTCCAGGAATCCAAAATTCTTCTTATCTGGGGTTGGAGGGGGAGCGATCAAGATTCAGTTACCTGGCCCTGTGTGAAAAAGTAATTACCCCCCTTGTTAAATCATGAATTAATTGTGGCTAATCACAATTTCTGGTTAATTTTCACTGATCACACCCAAGCCTGATTACCTTCAGACCTGTCCAATCAAGAAGTCACAAACAGAATCTGTCCCGACAAAATCAAGTTGGATAAAAGATCTAAAAAAGCTCCAACAAAATGCACGACCCAAAGTCGAGAAATAAACTGACATCAGTCTGGAAAGGGTTACAAAAGCCATTTCTAAAGTTTTAGCTTTCCAGCAAACCATAGGGAGAGCCATTATCCTCATATGGAGAAAACATGGAACAGTGGTAACACCTTCCCAGGAGTGCTCAGCCCACAAAGATTACCCCAAGAGAACAACAATGACTCATCCAGGAGTCCACAAAGGAACTCAGGGCAACTTCTAAAGAATTGCAGGCCTCCCTTGCCTCAGTTAAGGTCAGTGTTCATGACATAACAAGGAAGAGACTGGGCAAAAATGGCATCCAAAGCAGAGCTCTAAGGCGAAAAACCCTGCTGAACAAAAAGAACAGAGGCTTCTTACTTTTGAAAAAAAACCAAAAAGCATCTGAATGATTCCCAAGACTTTTGCGAAAATATATGGACTGGCGAGATAAAAGTTGAGCTTTTTGGAAAGTGTGAGTCTCGCTACATCAGGCATAAATGTCGCATAGCATTTCAGAAAAAGAACATCATACCAGCAGTCAAACATGGTGGTGGTAGTGTGATGTCTGGGGCTTACTTGCTTCAGGACCTGGACAACTTGCTGTGATTGATGGAACCTTGAATTCTGCTCTTTAACAGAAAATCCTGAAGGAGAATGTTCAGCCATCAGTTT